>NW_026872475.1:0-132790 GCF_032173495.1 Musca vetustissima
CTAGCCCACTGAACACTGGAAGAAATTATCGAACAAATCCCACATAGTGTACCATTTGAATAAAATCGAACGAAAGTATATATGAGAGCGATATGTAAAACTGAAACGATTCTCATCAATTTCGAGATAAAAGCCATAAAAAATCGTCACTCACGCGACTTCAAATATACATGATTTTGGTTTACCATTTGGCGGAAATGCCCATATGCATAAATCGATTCAGAAAGAGATTATTAGTATATCCTCAAAAGAAGCTATAGGTCTATCTTGTTTCATACTACGTGTTACATACAACTTCACAAAAATAAACTAATATATATGGGCAATAATGCCAATTTTTTAATATAGCTGAAGCGGAGGTTCACCCCTTTGTAACTCGGGAATTACTTAAGTATATGAAAACCAGTAAGGAAAGCAGCACAGTCGGACTGGCCCGACTATACGATACCCTACACCACTTTGGGGAACTCTAACATTTTGAAAAGATGTTGCGTATTTTCGAAGGAACATTGACATGAAATTGAACGAACCGACTAACTTCAATCCATACACATGCCATTCTGCAATCTATTACATACTTTGTAAATAGATTTTAAGCAAACTTTTCGCACGCTATTTAAAATGTAATATCAATCCGTCACCCATTGATTATTCGGTTTACAATCAACATGAATAGGTCGAAATTATATATGGAAGCTATGCTATATCTAAATCTGAACCGATTTCAAGGAAACTTGCCCGAGATAAATTTATATTAATTTTAGTACGTTTTGCCAATCGGCCTAGCTATGGGTCTTTAGTACACCACTTACTTAAAATCGGACGAAATTATATATAGGAGCTATATGTAAATCTGAACCAGATTCAAGAAAAATTGACATAGGAAAGGTTATAGTAACTTCAGTACATTGTACGAAATTGTGTGCGGGTCGGCCAATCTTTGGGTCTTTAGTGCACAATTTACATTAAATCGGACGAAAAAATATATATCTAAATCTGAACCGATTTTTACGAAACTTAGCACATATCATTCTGGACCCAATTCAGTACCCTATGCCAAATTTCGTGCAAATCGAAAGATATATAGTGACTTTGGTGTACCATTTACCTTAAATCGGGCGAAACTATATATGGGAGCTATATCTAAATCAGAACCGATTTTCTCGAAACTTGGAATATTTTTGATCTAATTCAGTACTTAATGCCAAATTTCGTGCAAATCGAAAACTATATAAGGACTTTGGTGCCCCATTTACCTTAAATCAGACGAAACTATATATGGGAGCCATATCTAAATCTGGACCGATTTTCACGAAACGTAGCACGCATCATTCCGGACCCAATTCAGTACCCTATGCCAAATTTCGTGCAAATCGAAAGATATATAGGGACGTTGGAGACCGATTTACCTAAAATCGGACCAAAATATATATGGAAGCTATATCTAAATCTGGACCGATTTTCACGAAACTTAGCACACATCATTCTGGACCTAATTCAGTACTCTATGCCAAATTTCGTGCAAATCGAATGATATATAGGGACTTTGGTGCCCCATTTACCTTTAATCGGACGAAAATATATATGGGAGCTATATCTAAATCTGAACCGAGTTTTATAATAAGTGAACTGTGCCATATTTCATCCAAATCGGATCATAAATGCCACCTGTACTTTGTTAACAAAAATACAAGGACGGACGGACATACGTAAATCGACTACGAAAGTGATTCTATGCATATTCTCAAAAGGAACCATGGGTCTATCTCGATTCCTTTTGCCTGTTACAAACATATGCACAAAGACATAATACCCTGTATCACAGTATGGGGAAGGGTATAAAAAGTGAATAGTTTTGGATTAATTGATCTTTCGTTGAAAACTGTTCATGATATTGACCTCAAAATTTTATTTTGGTGGAAGCTGTGTCTACTTTAATGTAAAAAAATGTGTAAAAACAAGTTGAGGCGAACCAGTTTTTTTATGTTCTCTATCGATTTGTGATTACGCCAATCTTTTCACTGTCTTCGTGTCAAAGTAAAACTAGCAGCCAACAAAATGGGGGCTACGTCCCTTATAAGATTATTGTAGTCGCGAATCTGAGTAATTAAATATATATATGTTGTGTATGTAGCACAGCTTCAGAGTAATACTCATCCGAAGTTGGAAATTTTGTGCGATCAAATTTCTAAAAAACCTATTTTTCTGGCAAAATTTTTAGATCTGTCAACTGAATGATGTGGGTACCCGCGATCAATAAGGTTTTTTACGTTTCGGATGATATAAAATTTTCTTCGTGAAAATCCATCTACTAGAACGGCGGGAACTGGCCTTCCAAAAACACGAAATTTGACAAAAAATGTTGTTCAAAATATCGCGGATTTAATTGCATTTTCTGTAGATCATTTCCGCTTCAATAAATGTCCTGATACGGATTTTGATCTTTTTCGAAAACAGAACTTAAGAAACTTCAGCCGAAAGAGAGATGAACCCAATTAATCTCCTTGGCTCTAAATGGCCCGTATTGAAATCGGTATAAATCGATGTATTTTTGCACACAAAAATCGGATGCGCTTTAATGGCATATGGAGTTTTTGTTTATTCGCGTTTTACTAGTTTTTGGGTACTTCAATGCAACGTGTGGTACATCTTAGCCGTCAAATGAAATTTCGCAAAATATATATGGATTGGAAGATAAACTTCAGTACTTTCTGGAAACCGCATGCGCATCAAATTTGAGAATTACGCGATTTAGACGCAATTTAAAATGTATATTTCATAATATAGTTTTATTTTAAGATTTATTCCTACTTATAGAACTCCAAGATTTATCGGAAGGGTCTTGCTATAATCCTCAAGTTGTATACTTATACACAAAAAGTGATTATGTTTATATACGTAAATTTTCGGCGAAATACGGATAAAATAGAAGAAAAACCCTAAATTGTTTCCCTGAAATTTCTTGTCTTATGCCCTAAAATAAACACTTAAATTTTGCAATGATTTTTTAAAAAAACTTTATTTAATTAAGTGTCTTTTTTTGAGTAGAGAACATATTAAAAATTTATTCCCTCATTTCTTTTTAGGGTGAACAGTGGGCCAAACGGTGTTCCAATTAAACCAATTTTCCGGCACCAAGAAAGTCTAAAAAATTAAGGGGTGAATAAATATGATAAGATCAAAAAACAGAATTGGCAAAGGAAAATGTTGTAACTAAGAAGCATATTTTTAGTACAGTGGATTTAAAAACAAAACATCGAACCTCAAATTAAAGTCAAGAAGAAGAAAGTCATGGCTATAAAAGACCAGGTTAACTTAGATCAAAAAGAGGTCATAAATATAAAAACGAATGGTGCAAGAAGGTTACTAAGAAAAAATCGGCATGCATTTAAAGCTAAGAAAATAAACAAAAAAAAATTGAAAATAAAATCACAACTTACCACCACAATGGCTGTAATAGCTCCAACCAATGAACCACCCAAAACATCAGACCAGTGATGTTTGTAATCGGAAACACGACTCAAGGCCGTGTACCAGGCCAACATAATACCCACAAATTGTAAAAAGTGGCGAATCAATTTCGAGCCACGCCATGTCATGCGACATTGTAAATAGATCTGAAAACACAACATTTGGAAATATTTCAATATTTTGAATCAGAATTAAGATTGCATGTTGCTGAACTTACCGCCAAGTAAACCATGCCATAGAAGGTAAAACTCGAATGTCCACTGGGAAAGGAAAGTGAAACTTCTTTTAACATACGTTCGGTGGAACCAACTCCGGCACAACGGAAGTCTGTTATATATCTGCCCTGATTTATGGGATCGGCACATGTTGTTCCATCGGGCATTATTGGTTGGCAGACCTGCAAGAGGGGAACAAGGGAAATATTTAGTAAAAATATCAAATAAGAATTTTCTAAAGCATATGATTAGAAGGAAGACGAAGTAAATAACTTAGGACAGCCCTTAGCGATGAATGGATGAAAATTTATACAGACGAGTTCTGAAGGCGTAAGCTTCCTATAAGCCTTGTTCGTACAGAGGAGATGAAGGCAGTGAGTATTTTCAGACGAACTGAAGAAGAGTCTCTATAAGAGCTAAAGGGAGTTTTTTAGACAAGGAGTCTCTATAGACGAGACCTGGGGCGAGTTTCTATAGAAGATATGAAGGGAGGGAGTCTCAAAGAAAGAGGAAAACAGAACTTGAACACACCTTTTTAAACCAGCCGAAGAAGGTGGTCTTTATTGACAAAAGGAAGAAATTAGTCTTTATAGACGAGGGGGAAGGAACCTTTATAAATGAGCAGGGGGCTTACGAAGTTAATCTTTATTGACGAGCTGAAGGGTGTCTCTACAGACGAGCTGAAGGGCGTCTCTACAGACGAGCTGAAGGGCGTCTCTACAGACGAGCTGAAGGGCGTCTCTACAGACGAGCTGAAGGGCGTCTCTACAGACGAGCTGAAGGGCGTCTCTATAGTCTAGCTGAAGGGCGTCTCCACAGACGAGCTGAAGGGAGTATTAATAGACGAACTGAAGGCTTGGAGTCTTTATGAACGAGCTGAAGTGAGCCCTTTTTGGACGAGCGGAAATTTTACCAACGAGTAAAACACCAAACCGAAGGCACATCCTCCTGTAGAGATAAAGAAGGAAACCTGGTGACAGATACAGACCGCGTGTTGAGGATCTGGAAGGAGCATTTCGAAAAGCTTCTAGTATCAAATAGTGGCGATGAAGAAGATACCCCAGAACCAATAAGAGATGATGGTATAGAGTGTATACCACCTAGCCAAGATGAGGTCATAAAAACAATTAATCGGCTCAAGAACAACAAAGCAGCAGGAGCCGATGGGTTACCAGCCGAACTATTCAAGTCTGGTGGCCAGATGCTGGTAAGGAGCATGCACCAGCTGATTAGCACCATTTGGCTAGATGAATGCATGCCCAGTGATTGGAACCTCAGCATCCTGTGTCCCGTGCACAAAAAAGGAACGATATGTGCCAACTATAGAGGAATAAGTCCCCTTCCCATCGCATATAAAGTGCTATCCAGTGTGCTATGTGAACGATTGAAGCCAATGGTCAATGACATCATCGGACCATACCAATGCGGTTTCAGACCTGGCAAATCCACCATTGACCAGATTTTCACTCTCCGCCAAATCCTGGAAAAGACCCACGAAAAACACATCGACACATACCACCTATTTGCCGACTATAAAGCTGCATATGACAGCCCTATCGGTTCAGAGGATTAATACGGCTATGCAGGATAACTTTAAGTGGCACAAGGTCAGCAGTTAAAGTAGGAAAGGACCTATCGGAGGCCTTCAATACCGAACGAGGATTCAGACAAGGTGACAGTTTGTCGTGTGATCTTTTTAACATCCTACTGGAAAAGGTCATACGAGACGCAAAGGTGAACAGAAATGGCACTCTGTACACCAAACAACACATGTTACTCGCCTACGCCGATGACATCGATATAATGGGTCGAACATTGCGAGCGGTAACAGCCACCTTTGAACAAATTGAAAAGGAATCTGCCGAAGTGGGTCTGGCAGTAAACGGCGAAAAGACCAAGCTGATGTTATCAACGCGCAAGACGTCCAGTAGACTCGGACCAGAACTACAGCTTCGATGTAGTTAAAGACTTTATATCTCTTGGTACCGCCATAAATAAAACAAATGACATCAGTTTTGAAATTCGGAGAAGGATTGTGATGGCCAACAGATGCTACTATTGTCTAAGTAAGCAGTTTAGAAACAAGCCACCTCCCGCCAGACTAAACTCACACTTTACAAGACGCTGATACTACCCGTGCTGTTATATGGATCTGAAGCATGGGTACTTGCACAAGCAGATGAGGCAGCTCTTGGGGTGTTTGAGAGAAAAATTCTCCGAAAGATCTACGGGCCGATCTGCGTCGACGGTGAATATCGGCGTCGAATGAACCACGAGCTCTACAATTTATACGCCGACATCGACATAGTCAGACGTATTGAGCTGCAGCGACTACGGTGGCTAGGCCATGTTGTGCGGATGAATGAAAATGCCCCAGCTCAAAAGGCATATAAAAATGAGCCTACTCATGGTTCCCGTAGAAGGGGAAGGCCACGAATTAGATGGAAAGACCAAGTAGAAAACAACATCTTGGAACGTGGTCTTCCAAATTGGTGGACTTGCGCACAAGACCGACGCGCTTGGAAATCTTTTTAATCTCGGCTTATGTAAGCTATTATAAGTAAGTAAGTAAGAGGACGTTTCTACATACAAGCTGAAGGGCGTCTTTAAAAAGGAGCTGAAGTTCGTATCTACAAAGGAGCAGAAGCACGTCTTTACAAACGAGTTGAAGGGCGTCCCTACAGACGTGCAGAAGAGCGTCTCTATAGAACTGAGCTGAAGGGAGTCTCTATATACAAGCTGAGGGGAGTTTCTATAGACCAGCTGAAGGGAGTCTTTATATAAGAACTAAAAGGAGTGTCTATAGACGAGCTTGAGACAGTCTTTATAGACGAACTGAAGACAGTCTTTATAGGCGAACTGAAGGAAGTATTTATAGATGAATTGAAGGGAGTCTTTATAGACTAACTGAAGGCTTGGAGTCTTTGTGGACGAAGTGGGTCTTCATTGTCAAGCAGAGGACGTTTCTACATACAAGCTGAGGGGTGTCTCTACAAAGGAGCTGAAGTTCGTATCAACAAAAGATCTGAAGGACGCCTTTACACACGAGCTGAATAGCGTCTCTACAGATGAGCAGAATGGCGTGCCTACAGACGTGCTGAAGGTCGACTCTACAAAGGAACTGAAAGGCGTCTCTACAGACGAGCTTAAGGGGATCTTTATAGACAATCTGAATGGGGATGAACGGAATCTCTATAGACGAGTTAAAGAATGGCGCCTGAATAAACGAGAATAGAGCAGGGAGCTTTTATGGACGAGCTAAAGACAAGGAATCTTTATGGATGGGCTAAACAACGGGAGACTTTATATAGAGAGCGTCTCTACAGACGAGCTTAAGGGGATCTTTATAGACAATCTGAATGGGGATGAAAGGAATCTCTATAGACGAGTTAAAGGATGGTGCCTGAATAAACGAGAATAGAGCAGGGAGCTTTTATGGACGAGCTAAAGACAAGGAATCTTTATGGATGGGCTAAACAATGGGAGACTTTATATAGAGATCGGAAGGTGGTCTGTGTGGACGAGCTGAATGGGAGAGAAGTTATTCGGATATTAAAAGTGTGAGTAGCAAGTAAAATCTTTAGTCGACCTGCAAGAGCGGAAGGAAGATTGAAAAGTATTTATAGAAAACGTGAAGGACAAGATGTTTATATATAGAGCCGGTAGACCAAGGAGCCTTTTTGAAGAACAAAAGTTCAGGGAGTATTTATAGAATAATTCAAAGGCTTTTATAGACATGTTAATATCCACAAGGTATATTTAGGTAAGCTGAAGGCCGAGGAAAATGCTCTTTGACTCTTAGTTGGCTTAGTCGTAGTCTTGAAGTTCTTAATAGACTCCCTAAGAAAACGGTTTTTTTCAGACGAGAGTCTATTTATTGAGCTGAAGAGAATATAAAGGGGCGTGAAGAAGTTATTAACTCTTCATTAACCATTGGAGGACTTGTGAATTTTTATAATCAAGCTGAAAGACACGATGTATGTATAACCGAATGGATGTTCATAGTGTGTTTTTTAGACAAGTACATATCAGGAATTGTTTGTAAACTTGCTGAAGTCTTTAATGCATTATCAATTAATACATTTCTATCGAATACCTTAACGAACCATACTAAAATCTTAGCTTATTCTGCTATGTGTTTTCAATATTTCCACACCTCTTCCTTTATCTTTGAAATTAAATCCAAACCCACTTGCCCACTTGGTAAATGTTAAATATTTTCATTTATTTATTAATTTTTTTTTTTGCATTTTGCATAATATATTCACCAATTTTTAAATGATTTTCATGCATTACACACGAAATATGCTGTAATCTGATAGATTTATTGAATTTTATTTTAAATGTTCAGCCGTGTTCAGTTGTCGGGTTATTTGGGCCAAGTGATTGACAGTAAATTGTGTGCAAATAATTGTTCAGACGAATGTGGCGATTAGCGTAATGCAATGAGTGAGTCCATTTAAATAAAAATATCTGCGATTAAATGTATTAAATTATAAATTAAAATATTTGCGTGATTATTGTAAATATTTCACTTGAATGGGCCAACGAGACCTGTCCGCATCAGATCGACTCTCAATCTCGTTGACATTTTGAACAAATGTTGTCGGTTTTGTTTTGCGTTTTTTTCGTTTCTTGTCCTTTTGTATTTGATTTATTGAAATTGAATTATAAAAAAATCCTAAATTGAGAAAAGAAATAAATGTGACAATAAATTCCAACTCTGCTGCGGCAGCTATGCCGCAATGTCCAGTAATTTAATGCTAAATTATGTAAAATAATCGCAACGAAAATGTTTGAAATAAATCGTTTGGGGTTTTTTGTTTTTTTTTCGGAGGTGGTGTTTGCTATTCGCAGTTAGAGGTTTCACATTTCATTTGGGTAAATGTTGGACAATCAGCAGGTGTGATTTTTGTACACACACACACACACCAAATTGTTGGACGGACGAGCGGACACTTTGAATGGACAAAGGCAAATACCTGTATTCATGGTTTCACTCCTCCCCCTCTATAAAACAGAGATAATTTTCTTTCCATTAAACCAAATGGTGGTTGTTTCGTTGCTGTTCCTTCTTTTGATCTTTAGTGGAATTGTGCAATGCTACTGTTTCCTTTAACTGATAATTAAAATGTACATATTTTCATTACACATTAAGAGGTATCAAGTGGGAATTCAGGAAATTTGTCCAAATAAATACAGAGGCTTATCCTCATAAGGTGTAGGTCTGGTCCACTAAAACTCATTCCCGTTTATTTGTCTGGGACTGCGTCTACAATATTGATAAACTAAAGAAGTTTGGAAAATATAAATGAATTTTGGGATCGTTTATAAACATGCAGCGCCACTTCACCTTTAGACCACCAAATATCGCCCGATCACTCCTTGCTTGCCGCTTAAGACTCCATAGCCTTCATGACGTTTATAGCCTGGCCTTAAGTTGACAAGCTGGGCTAAAATGAATATCTGGACTTTAGTTCGGAACGCCAAAACATTATTTCTCGGTGTCAGTCTACAGAGGATTAATTTAATTCCCCCAGCTTTTAGTTCGCATGCAATTACAGTTCATCTGTAAACCATCCCTGACCTTAGGGTCAACTATAAAGGCTCTTTAGCTTATTTTAATTAGTCTATAAGAGGAGTCAAGTTGGAATTCGGGAAATTTATATTGTAAGAAAACTAGAGACACTTAATGCCACGAGGAATCAGCTCTGGTCCACTTAAAATAATCTCTCTTTGTATTGGATAAATACATCTTCTGGAACTTCAATGACTATGTCGATGGACTATAGAAGTTTGGGAAATATAAATAAATTTTGGGATCGCTTGGAACCGTTAGACCATCAAATATCGCTCGCTTATTTTTTGCTTGCCATTTAAGACTCCCTAGCTTTCAGGTCGTCTATGGCCAAGTCTTAAGTTGACAACTGGGCTAAAATTAATATCTGGACTGTAGTTTGCAAGACCAAAATATTTTTTAGTCTTGGGAGAATTTATTAGGGTATAATATATTCTCCCAAGACAACTATGTTGTCAGGGTATTATAGCTTTGTGCAGCCCCAAGAGTTTGTAAATATTGTATACCGATCGTAAATAAGTATACCGATCGTCATATCTCGACTAGCTGAGTTGATCTAGACATGTGTGTCCGTCCGTCCGTCTGTCCATTATAATTTGTAAACACGATACAGGCCACAGTTATGGATCAATCTTCACGAACTTTTGCATGTGGGATGGGTTCTGGCTAATGAAGACCCCTATTGTTTCTGGTAAAGATCGGTTAATATTTAGGGGATGAAATGGACCAAATACTAAATTATGGCCCAAACATCGCGAATTTTTAAATGAGGAAGGGGATCTGGCCAAAGAATAAGCATGCCTGTTTTAATAAAGATCGGTCAATATTTAGCGGGTCAAATGGACCCTGACTTTTGTGTAAAAATTACAAAAGTAGGATTTTATGGCGTATATATTTACTCCTAAAGGACATAGACCCGAGAATTTGATAGTATGTCCAAGAGGAGTGACTGACCTTTAAATTGATACTATTTATATTGTCGTATGTGGGAGTTACACTTAAATATTTACAGGTGCTTACGTATTCAGATATTATTTAGTAACCCATTACCACACTAAAGGGCGGAAGTATAACGCTTATCGAAATTTGAAATTTTCCATGGGGTTCCAGTTATGGTCAAGGACAGCGCTTATAATTTTCGGTGATGATCAGATAATATTTTTGGGATGAAGTGGACCGAAAACTTAATTTTGTGCAATTTTTCGAATCGATCTATAGGGCACAGTTATAAGCCGATCATCACCATACAACCCACGCTGAAGTTAATCTGGACAAGTAATAAGAAGGGTTGTACTGAATATAATAATATTCGGAAAATATGTCAGTGTATGGAAGATGTGCTATTGACCTCTACACGGGCAAGAGGGTGCAAATGTCACGAAATATTTCCCAGGCTCGGAATACACTTCCTTAGAAAGTTAGAACTCCGTCGTTGTTGTTTAGGGTATCGTATGGTCGGCCCGTCCGACTATAATGCTCCGCTCACTGGTTAAAATTTAGAACTCCAGCCTTGTCTATAAACCTGCCCTGACCTTCGAGTCAACTATAATAACTGCCTGGCTTCAGATCTTGAGAACATAATTCAAATCGACTCTTAAACCTTCTCATGAAGTCATCATAAAGATTTTCTTACATTCAAACAAAGCTCACTGAACATCAAATCGCATAGAAAGACTTTCTGTCCGTTATTTCTTCTTAAGGGACCCCCATTCTCTGTTTCAAAAAATTTAATTTTGTGTCATGATCTAATTCGAACCTACACAAATTCAAAAATGTGCCCATAAAATGTGTGTCAACATCAAGCGATGGCTGAAGGGCTGCTCAAACTTTAAACGTGTTTTTCTCCAAACAGTGTTTTGGGGAATGGCGGGCAAGATAACTCAAAAACTACTAACCCAATCGATTCAAAATTTTTACACCATTCTCTGTGAGTGTATAGCTATCGTACGAACTAGGATAAAGCCAATCGGCGAAGATCTTCATGTCCCCTTAAACAAGTAAGGAAGTGTTAGTCAGTGTGGCCGACAGATGTATACCCTCAGTCTATGGTTTGCGAAGATCTTCGGAATTACACATGGGTTTTATTATTCGCTTATCATAGGTTTCGAATTTAATGTTGATCAAATCGGTTATTCAATTCGCCTCAAATTAAATTTACAATTAAATTTGCCCCTTTGTGGGGGAGGGCCGACGGATCTTACCTACGAACGTGATCTGTGCTTGGTAATAGGTTGTGTGGGGTAGGTACCAGAAGGAGTCGACTCATATACACCATTCTTGAACATATTCTAAATTTGCAAGGAATATTACGATGTGCAATGTTTGGATTAAATCGGTTACTCCCTTCGAGAGTTATCGAGCACACCAGCCGGCTAGACAGACTATGGGACACACATTTGTAAATCGACTAAAAATTTTCCGAAATCCAAATTGTCTGAGGGTATAAAAACTCGTTAAACTTCTCTATGAAAATATCCTGACTATAAGGGCTTCTTGACCTCAGACCTTAGTTCACAACTTAGTTCACATCGAATAAAAAACATTCCTGGACTTCAGGTCGACTAATCACATCGAATAAAAATATTCCTGAACTTCAGGTCGACTAAAAAGGCATTCGGGCCTTCAGCTCATCAATAAAGCCTCCAGGTTTGGTTATTAAGTGTCACTAGCATTCAACCGTCCTAAAAATACTTTCTGTACATTGTCTATAAAATTTCCTAGGCCTTTAAGTCGAGTTAAAAACTTCCCTTTGTAATAATTCCTCAGTAAACACTTCCTGGCATTCAGGTCTACTATGAACACTCTCTGGGCTTTAGCTCTAATAATACTCTATAGGGTTAAGTTCTATTAAAATTTTTACCTGGACTTCAGGTCGTCTTTATGACTGCCTTGTCTTTGGCTCATCAATAAACTCTTGCCGCCTTAGCTCTATAAATATCAGTGCAGTTCCCCTAATCATCGACAAAGGCTCCCTTAAAATCGTTCTAAAGACTTCCATTGGATCGTTTATAAAGTCTCCCTTCAGTTCCTTTATAAAGACGCCCTCCACCTCGCCCGTAAATACTATCTTTATTTGTATATAATGAGTTCGTATATAATGGAAAATATTTTTTCCTGCAGCGTCCTTCAGCTCTTTAGAAATCCCCGTCATGAAGACGCCCAAGAGCTCGACCTTGACCCTCCAGATCGTCCTAATGACTTGAAATGTAAAGAATTTCTAAAACTAAAACTAAGACAAGGGGTCTCAGATCGCCTATAATGACTCCCTTCATTTCGTCTATAGAGACTCACTCCAGCTCGTCTATAGAAATTCCCTTTGGCTCGTCTATAATGACTCCCTTCAGTTGGCTCATAAAGACCGGTTTCCGCTCGTCTATAATGAGCCTATTCAGGTCGCCTACACACATTTTCTGCAATCAGCCCTAAAAAGTTATATATAGGCACCCTTCACCTCCCCTATAAAGGCTTTCTTGAGATCGTCTATAATGCCACCTACAGTTCACTTATAAAGAAGATCTCCCAATTGTTTATGAAAACTCCCCTCAGGTCGCCTGTAAAAACTTTCTTCAGGTTCTGTTTTATTTCTGCTCACCCATAAAGAAGTCCTTCAACTATCAACAATTACCATACCGCCTTCTCTCTTCACCGATCATCGTATATTACATTGTTAACATCTATGCAATAATGTTTAAATTCGAAACGAAGTTACGAAATTAAACGACGTAAAAACAAGAACAACAACACACATTTGAATAATGTTAAAGACATGTGTAACACACATGTAAATGGCCACATATCCTCTGTGTCTCTGTGATCTGATCCTTTTGGTCTTTACGTGTATCCGAACAAGTCGAAACTATGTTGCAGAATTTCGTTAACATTTTCACACTGTTCGGTTGCAATTGTGCGGTGGTCGATCGGTCGGTCGGTCAGTTTTAATCTTTTGGTAAGCCGCTTTGCCGAAATCCATTTCTATTGCCACAATTCCTCAGAAATTGGTGTGATTTTTTCGGTTTCGTTTTTTTTTGTTTGTTTGGTAGTGGCTGTAAATTGGTTGTGATTTTAACAAAATCATTATTAAGATTTATTTCGGTTTGTTCGCACCGACCACAATGTGTGTGCGAGAGTTGCAATTTGAGCCGGTTTCCTACAGCCATTGCTAGGGTGGGGGAATGGAATTCCTTTCAAATGGATGTCTAGTTGAATTGTATTTTGGATGCATTTATTCGGTGATTAGGTCCATAAATACTTTCGTTGTTTTGATTTTCATTTTGTGTTACCAGAAATTCGATTCGCTTTGTTTCTTTTGGGAGGATTAGTTGGAATTACAATCTCATGTGTGTGTGCGAGCTACATGGGTGGTTATTTGTCCAACACTTTTTGTTTTTGTCGTTTTACATCATTTGTAATATGTGATTTTATCCCCAAATGAAGAAGAAGAAGGGTCTCCATACAAAAGGACACATTTAATAGTCATCTATACAATAGACAGTTACATAATGATCGTCTATATAGAGGAGAAATCTTCTAGAGATTTTCTTCACTGTCTTCAGCTGCTAATAATAAAACAATGTTTTAAAACCTGCATGACTTCAGCTCAATGTATACAGACAACTAGCCTAAAGACAGGTCGAGTTAAAAATGCGTTATTCAGTCTATAAAGGCACCCTCAGCTCCTCTATAGAGAAACCCCGCCTTCACTACGTCTATAAAGATCCTAATCTATAAAAACGCTCTTCTATATAGAAGAGAGATCCTCTAGAATTTTTTTTTTCACTGTCTTCACCTGCTAATAATAAAACAATGTTTTAAAACGTCCATGACTTCAGCTCAATGTAAACAGACAACTAGCCTAAAGACAGGTCGAGTTAAAAATTCGTTCTTCAGTCTATAAAGGCACCCTCAGCTCCTCTATAGAGAAACCCCGCCTTCACTACATCTATAAATATGCTAATCTTCAGAGCTCGTCTATAACGAAGCCCATCAAATCGGCTGTAAAGATGCCCTTCAACCCGTCTATAGAGACTCCCTTCAGCTCCGTCTATAGAGACTCCCTTCAGCTCGTCTATAGAGACTCCCTTCAGCTCGTCTATAGAGACTCCCTTCAGCTCGTCTATAGAGACTCCCTTCAGCTCGTCTAAAGAGACTCCCTTCAGCTTGTCTATAGAGACTCCCTTCAGCTCGTCTATAGAGACTCCCTTCAGCTCGTCTATAGAGACTCCCTTCAGCTCGTCTATAGAGACTCCCTTCAGCTCGTCTATAGAGACTCCCTTCAGCTCGTCTATAGAGACTCCCTTCAGCTCGTCTATAGAGACTCCCTTCAGCTCGTCTATAGAGACTCCCTTCAGCTCGTCTATAGAGACTCCCTTCAGCTCGTCTATAGAGACTCCCTTCAGCTCGTCTATAGAGACTCCCTTCAGCTCGTCTATAGAGACTCCCTTCAGCTCGTCTATAGAGACTCCCTTCAGCTCGTCTATAGAGACTCCCTTCAGCTCGTCTATAGAGACTCCCTTCAGCTCGTCTATAGAGACTCCCTTCAGCTCGTCTATAGAGACTCCCTTCAGCTCGTCTATATAGAGACTCCCTTCAGCTCGTCTATAGAGACTCCCTTCAGCTCGTCTATATAGAGACTCCCTTCAGCTCGTCTATAGAGACTCCCTTCAGCTCGTCTATATAGAGACTCCCTTCAGCTCGTCTATAGAGACTCCCTTCAGCTCGTCTATATAGAGACTCCCTTCAGCTCGTCTATAGAGACTCCCTTCAGCTCGTCTATATAGAGACTCCCTTCAGCTCGTCTATAGAGACTCCTTTTAGATCATCTGTAAAGACGCCTTTTTGTTCGTCTGTATTCATTACAAAAAATAAATCTCTCCATTCTTAAAATTTTTGTTGCGCGGTGTATTATTCCTGACCTTGAAAATATTCACATACCACTTCTTCATATTTTTAATACTTTGTAATTTTAATAACCCATTAAATGTTGGTGCCGACAAATGAAGCATCTTGAAAACTCAAAACATATGCAAAAGTCTTATTTGGATTTTTTGTCATTGTCGCCAAAGCAGAAAACAAAAATCCAGTTCTAATTAGGGGTAAAGGAACTCATAAAATAATAAAAACAAAATCGAATGGCTGATTTTCATTTAAAAAGAGGGGGAATACCATTCATTCAGTACTCACGTTCTTGACACAACAAATGTTGGGAGAATTTTGAACCCTTCTCCTCATTTTAATGACGGTGAAGTGCTTGTCGGGGAAAAATAATTGGAATAACCAAAAAATTGAAATGAAAACAAAAATAAAATATATAAAAAAACAGCTGGCGTCTGGATAAATAGACACAATGGGAATTCCTCCCCCTTATATTGGCTGAGTGTGCGGTATGGTACTCAACTTCAGAATAAACAAAGATGAAACAAAAACAACAACAAAACTGAAATTAAATTACTTGCAGCACCAAACAAGTGTGGCACATTGTATCACAGAGAAGTAAAAAAGAAAAAAACTCCATTGCTAAATGACTTTGGAAATTTTGGATAATAAAATTCGTTGCTATGAATTTTTATTATTACACAATGTATTGCTTTTAGTGTTGGATTTTTTTGGTTAGCCAATGTGTAACATTCAAAATTTCCAAGCCATTAGAATAAGTGGGAACATGTACATAAACTTCGAGTGACAATTGCTTGTCGTCCATTGAAATATTAACTTTGATGTTCGTTCTTTTTTCGGAATTCTCTCCCTCTTCCCTTGTAACTCTTACCATAAAGATGAAATTAAATTCTTCTGTTCTTTTCGTTTTTGACAGACCCATAAACTTCAACACCACAAAATATAGCCATTATTCTGAAAACCAACAACGAAATCTGCCAGACATGTGTTTGTTCAAACAGCCACAAAATAAGTGGCTGTTCTAAGTTTTTAGAAACTTTGTTGTGGGAAAAAAACTATTTCTGAAAGACATTCTCCAAAAATGTCCCAGAATGATTTAGAATTTTCCTCAAATTACTTACCGCAAAGAAATGTGGCCTCAAACGTCCAATCGAGTATTTGGCAATATCTGTGGTCATTTGGCAGACACCAGCACCAAATCCGAAGATACCAATTTTCTTATAGCATTGCACCAACCATTCGGGTATTTCATAGCCCATAAACACATAACGTCGGCCAGTGTTATTACCATTTGAGATTTTCTCTTGATGGCGAGATTGTATAATTTCCACAATAAGAATCTGAAATGATAAATGAAGGAGAGAATTTTTGAAATATTAATATTTTATGAAGGTTGGGCTAGAACACTTCAAATAATAAAGGTTTATATAAATTCTATAGTTTTTCTATATAAAAAAGATCTCCTGATGGTCTTCTATGCATAGGACGGACATATGTAGAACGTCTTCTGATAGTCGAATCTTCTGAGGATTTTTAATGTATAATAGAGTTGTACAGTACACGAACGAACTAGTTCCAATGAACGATTCACTAAAAAGAGTGATTGAACTATGTCTTACAAAGCCGTTCTTTTTAGTTCATTAAAAGAGTAGTTCAAATTTGAGCTTTTTACTGATCTAGTTCGATTTGGTCTAAATGAAAGCGACGTAGATCGCGTTTTATTTTGCATGTGATATTAACAGCTTTTTCATTCAGTTGGCAAACCAAAAACGTTGTTTTATTTGTTCAGTATTTTTATGATTAAAATCAAGTAATTTTTAAATTCTTCGGAAACTTTTCATTAAAAATCCACGCTTTATATGTCCATAAGTGTTTCTGAAACATTCATTAAGAATCCACGCCATATAGGTCAATTAATTCTTCTGAAACTTATCATTCCAAAAAATGTTTATTCACAGAACATACTCTTCTAAGAAAGCAAACTATCAACTGAACTATTCGAAGAGCGATGAACTATTAAAAGAACGATCGAACTAAAATTACAACGGAATAAAAGAGCCATATCGCGAAGTATTGAACAAGAAGACCGACCTAGTTCACTCAAAAGAGCTGAGCTAAAAGGAGTGATCAGCTAACTGAATAAGATAGAACATCTCTTATGTATCAATCTTTTTAGACATATTGATACTCTTCAATAGACAGATAACAAACTGAGAATCATCTATTGATTGAATACCTTCTGAGCGTATACATAGAATTCCACCTGAGACTAGTCTATATGGAACAAATTCAATAGGTATTCTATAGTTATTCTCCTCTTAGCGGTCTTCTTAAATATTCTTTTAATACGATATCAAAATTTAATCCGAATTTCTTTATCAACAATTTTCACGCTAGTAAAATTAATCAAAAAAAAAATATTTTTATTAATAAATGTATTCTTCTCATTTTTATTAATAAAGGCTCTTCTCATTTTTATTAATAAAGGCCTTCCTCCATCAGCTCGTCTTTGAAGAATTCCTGCTTCCGCTCGTCTATAAATACTATATGCCTTCAAGCAAGCTCCCTTCCGCTGGTCTGTAAAGACTTCATTCAAGTTGTCTATAGCGATTCCCTTCAGATGGTCTATAGAGACTCCCTTTAGCTCGTATGTAGAACTCCCGGTCTTCAGGCTGGTCTATTGGGACTCCCAGTCATAAGACTGGTCTATAGGGACTTCCAGTCATAAGACTGGTCTAAAGGGACTCCCCGTCTTTAAGCTGGGATATAAAGTGACTCCATTCAGCTTATCTATGAAGACTCTCTAAAGCTGGCATATCGAGACTTTTTCAGCTCGTCTATACAGGTTGCCTTCAGTACAACTATATATACTCCCTTCAGCTCGTCTATAGAGAGACAATAGATACTCAGCTCATCAATATATACTTCATTCAGCTCGTCTATGGAGATTCCTTTCCGCTCGTCTTTAGACATTCCATATAGATAGACCTTCATCTATAATGATTCCCTTCAGCTCGTCCGTAAAGACTCCCAACTTTCAGGCTTGTCTATAGAAACTCACTTCAGCTCTTGACGGTCTTTTGAAAACCATTTTTATTTTATAAATAAAAGAGTTCAATGCCTTCTAAAGGGACTTGGGACTCAAAGACTCACATATCGAGTCTGAAAATCCTCACTTATAGAGTCATTTAAATAAGATATTTTAATATTCTACCATGAGTCCGCCTATAGAGACTCTCTAACTTTAGGCTGATCTATTGATACTTCCTGCCTTCAAGTTTGTCTATAAAGACACCGTTCAGCTCGTCTGCAAATGCTTGTATGTAAAGACGCCCATCTGTAGAGATGTTCATCAACCCGTCTGCAGAGACGCCCTTCAGGCTTCCTTCAGCTATGGAGACTCCCTTCCGCTCCTCAGGTTTTATAAAAAACCCCTTCGTCTATATTATTTTGTTCTATTACTAAATAATTTTTCCAAGCCTGTGCCTGACTAACTTCAGATTTTTTAAATATTTGACGAGCACATGCATGTTATAATTAAAAATAATTGTGATTGCATAGTCAAATTGTAATTTAACTTCTTAAAAGAGTAATATTTAATGAAAGGGTAAGTCAAGTTATCATCTTCAACTGCATACTTTTGTAGGCAATTGAAACCCATTATCCACTTTTTGGTTAACTCCTACCGAATTCAACAAAGTCATTACTCAAAAATTAAAAATAAATGAGCTGGCAATCCAAAAAAGTCAAAAACGACATACTCATTTTCACAACATATAATTATTAATTAAAATTAGAATAAAAAGTTAAAATAACACTCCACTCCACATTTTGTTGGTGGTTATCTAGAGCAGTAGCAGCAGCTCCACTATCAATTACAGCTGGCCGCTTAAACAAAAGGTGGCTGAATGCGATAGCCATGCAAGCTGCAGGTCGGTCATAAACCAAACGTGGAGATATCTAAAGGAATGCAATGACTTTGAAATGCACTTTAGTTTACGAAAAACATGAAACAACAACAAATGCAAGTAATTGTTTACTCGCCACTAATGAATTGAGACAGATAGTCTGTCTTAATTTGACATATTCGTTCGTATTCAAATCCTGGTGTATGCGATATGTGACGCAATGTGTGACACAAGTACGCAGAAGCAATTGTTTCGTTTATTTTATATAAACATTTTTGTTGTTGCTGTCGTTTTTTTCGTTCGTTTACTTTATAAGTCATGACCTTTTCCATATATTGAAGGCTAGTTGTTTTTGTTTTTCCACGCTGCAATTGAAATTGTTGTATTTAGAATATGACAATCATTAAGGATGGTTTGTATGTAAGTTGGAGGAATTGTTGTTATTGTGTTTGGTTTTGTTTCATTTGTGGCTTCTAATTATAAAAGTGATACTTGAGGTACCTTAAGGCACTTTATCGACCCCCTTGTTAGATCCATACTCCACAAGAAGCCTTGTGACATTCACTCGCCACATTGTTGGGCATGGCAATCAAATGTGCTGACAAACATATGCTTTAGCAGTTGCCGACAGTTGTTACAACACTCGTTTAGTCGTTGTGGTAGTGGTGGAAAAGGACAGTTGTTTTTGGACGAAAAAAAGGACGAGTTGTTTATTTTAACAATTCGAAAAAAGTTCGTAATTATATGTCAATTTTAAGGACACGTGGGGCACGTAAAAATGTTTAAGAAACGAAAAACATTTTAAAGGAGAAATTTTCGTACGGACCGAAATGTGATACAACATTGGGTATATACAAGTATTACAACACTGACTCGGTACCAGTCGTTCTAGACTGATATCAGTATACTATAAAATCCTGGCTTGTAGAAAATTTTCCACAAATATTGATACTCATATATATTGATCCTATAATTCCCATTAACAAATGTTCTGTAATGATTTTGGTTGTATGTGTACAATATCTAGATGATCGGATAGGCGTAACATGTTTGAGGATCTACTACTCGTACGGATCGTCTACAGAAACTGTCAACTTTCAGGCTGTTCTAAATACTCAATTTATAAAGACTACCATCAGATACGTTATTCAGCTCACCTGCAGAGACTCACTTTACCTCGTCTATAGAGACTCACTTCAGCTCGTCTATAAAGATCCCCTCCCAGCTTGCATATTGACCTTACTTTTAAAATTTGTGAATCCCTGGCTGAATTTTTAATTCCATTTTCATGACGGCTAAACAATTTTTGACGAAACGGCTGAAGCTAGAATCTTGAAATTTTGGGTGAGGGTCACTCTTGGCCCAAATGTCAGAGATAAGGCTGGGTTTTTGGAAATTCGTACTAGAACTGTACGAAAAGTACTAATTCTATACTAATAAAAGAGTAACGATTATTGATTTAACGATTCATCAACGCCCAGACGAAACGGCTGAAGCTAGAATCTTGAAATTTTGGGTGAGGGTGACTCTGGTCCAAAGGTGACAGATAATGCTGGGTTTTTGGAAATTCATACTAGAACGGTACGAAAAGTACTAAATGTATTTGGCGAACCGATGGAGCTAGAACTCTGAAATTTGGGTTGGTGGTCGTTGACTGACTGCAGGATAGATGTACTAAAGGGTTTTTGGAAATTCGAACTATAACTATCCGAAAAGTACGAAAATGTACTAAATTTGGTACAATTTCGTAGCATGTGAATGGACTGAGCTAAAAACTTGAAATTTGGAATGTAAAATAACGTTGAGAAGTAGGGTCGATAGGAGGGGGGTTGGGAAAGCGTGTACTCATGTGTACGAAAAATACTATATGGTACTATATTTGGTACAAATTTGATTTGGAGGTACAAATCGAGCTGGGATCCTGAAAATTGAAATTAACATTACCGTCGGAGTGTAGGATTGGGATATGTACGTAGTTTTGGAAATTTTTACTTATGTGTACAAAAATACTAAATCGTACTATAATTGGTAAAATTTGGATTTGGGTGAAGCGATAGAACTGGAACAATAAAGTTTGGAGTTAGGATCATTGTAGGGATGTAGGATTAGGGTCAGGATGAACCAATAGAGCTAAAATCATGAAATTTGGAGTCTGGATCATTGTTGAGGTGTAAGATTGAAATATGTAGGAAATTTTAGAAATTTGTACTAATGTGTACTAAATTTGGTACAATTTAAATTGTGGGTGAAGCGATAAAGTTTGAATCCTGAAATTTTGATTCAGGATCACTGTGGAGGTGTAGGATTGGAGTATGTAGGAAGATTTGGAAATTGGTACTAATGTGTACTAAAGTTGGTACAATTCGAATTGTGGGTGAACCGATAGAGTTGGAATCCTGAAATTTTGATTTAGGATCACTGTGGAGGTGTAGAATTAGGGTACGAAGAAAATTTTGGAAATTAGTACAAATATGTACTAAATTTAATACGATTTGAATTGTGGGTCAACCGATAGAGTTGGAATCCTAAAACTTGGTTTTAGGATCAGTGTGGGGGTATGATTGGGGTGTGTAGAATGTTTTAGAAATTCGTACTACTGTGTACTAAATTTGGTACAATTTAAATTGTGGGTGAACCGATAGAGTTGGAATCCTTAAACTTGGATTTAGTATCACTATGGGGTGAAGGTTTGGGTAAGCAGGAAGTTTTGGAAATTCGTACTACTGTGTACTAAATTTGGTACAATTTGTCAACCAATAAAGTTGGAATCCTGAAACTTGGATTTAGGAACACTGTGGGGTGTTGGTTTGGGCTAAGAAGGAGGTTTTGTAAAATCGTACTACTGTGTACTAAATTTGGTACAATTTAAACTATGGGTGAAGCGATAGAGTTGGAATCCTGAATCTTGGATTTAGTATCACTGTAGGGGTGTAGATTTGGGGTTAGAAGGAGGTTTTGGAAATTCGATCTATTGTGTACTAAATTTGGTACAATTTGAATTGTGGGTGAACCTATAAAACTTGTAATTAGGATCACTGTGGGGATGTAGGAAGTTTTGGAAAGTGGTACTACTGTGTACTAACTTTGGTTCAATTTGAATTGTGGGTCAACCGATAAAGTTGGAATCCTGAAACTTGGATTTAGGATGACTGTGGGGGTGTAGGAAGCTTTGGACATTGGAACAACTATTTACTAAATTTGCTACAATTTGAATTGTGGGTGAACCAATAGAGTTGGAATCCTGAAACTTGGAAATTCGTACTACTGAGGAAATTTTTACTTATGTGTTCTAAGTGGTACTAAATGTGATACAAATTTGATTTAAGTGAACCGATAGAATCCTGAAATTTGGAATTAAGATTGGAGTATGTGGGAAGTGTTGGAAATTCGTACTTATGATTGCTAAAGTAGGTAGTTATGGAAATTTATATTAATGTGCACTAACTGATACTCAATTCGGATTTGGGTGATTTTTTTTTCAAAATAAGTATAACAAGAGTACAAATGGTAAAAAATTGCACCTAATTTAGTATAGAGGTAGATTCCTGTTGGGTGTGTAGGAATGGGTGTGTAGGGTTGAGATACAGAGGTATATTTGATAACATACTATGGTACTAAATGCTTCTAAAATTTTAATAATGGTCGATATAGGGTGGTTTTAAATACAACCCACATTCTCTAACGAAGTAGCGGGTATATGCTAGTACATCCATATAAAGAATCCGTTTTTGGCATGTTTAAAGTCCTAGCCGATGTGTATTTTCTTATCCGATTTCGTAGAGCTATACGATATAAGGATCTCGACGAATTTTAGGTATATTTGAATTCAACCCTGATGGTAATAATTGGAATGCCGTGCTGATTTTTTAAGCCATATACATGAAATCTAATGAAATTATAATCGGGAGGTATATTTAAATTTGAATTGATACCCATACATTTTAATAGGATTCGTCCTTCGGCCAAATAAATGAGACGTGTAAAATTTTAGCTCATTGGAAATGTAAATTCAACTTGCATTACTAGTACTCCGAGGATGTTTGGTATTGCAAATTAAATATATCGGTCACGTTATTGTGTAGCCCCCACTAATATTCAGTATTTTAGGGATTTGAGACAGGTTTTCTAACCTGTAATTCGGCATTTTGGGTTCTCATGGTATATAACACTATATGTGGATTTTTGACACGTTTTTCAACCGAATTGGCTATAATTTCGAATATTTTATTCACACTACCAACATATATCAATACTGATTTTCTTTTTATTAAAGCCCCATATAACGGTAACCCCACTATTAGATGTTTTGAGAATTTCAATCATGTTTTCTCACATGAGTTTTCTCCTATCAACACCCATTATTTTTAGATATTTTGATTGTCACCCTCATAGTGGAGACTATAAAAAGTTCGGCCGAGTCGAACTTAACATCGGGTTTACTTGTTTATATTAAAATAGGTTACTGATTTGCTCCGTGTGTTGGGGTTGTCCCCATATAGGCGTATTCTACCGTAGTATGGGGGATATTCTTTACTGCAAATTGTATGTTTATACATCAAATATCCACAAATTCCAACACAACGTAATCAATATTGTCGTTATACGTCCGTATTTTGGTATGTTCTCTTTTATTTTGTCCTAAAAAATATTTCTCAATCTTCTAATTTCCCATGGTCTTGCCATTACCAACAATTAGTCCCTTTCGAAACACCGGGACAATATCCTACGAAAAAATAACAAACAATCGATAATTCGAACAGAAATGCCAAAGAACTGCAATTCCAAAAACAAAACAACAACAGCAGCAGCAAAAACAACAACATTGTTTGGAAAATGTTTAATGTTAAGAAAAACAAAAACAAATATTAAAAATAGTTTACGAGGTGTTGGGTGATACAATTGTCTTGTCTTCAAGAGGAGAACGAAAACGAAAAAACAAACGAACAATTGAAGAACAAATGGGTAATGGAATTCAAATTTGAACAGCAACTACAAATGTGGCAAATGCATGTAGATTATGTGAACGTGTTGGGCCAGCTGTAAAACAAAAGGGAAACCCAATTGCCGGGCGGGCATATGTTTTTTCCATTTCAGCTTGCTCCATTTCTACGTTTTCTTTCCCTCGATTGATTATCGCATGTCGGCGTTATCAAATGCTTCGTGTGGTGTCTTCTCAAGACATTAGCCAAACGAATTATTCGATGAAGTTAATAAAAAAAACCCACCCGGAGATATTTAATTTTTATGATTTTAATGCACCACAGTCACTTCCCGATTACCCTTCAATTGATGATTTGTGGAAATGCGGTTGTGGAAGAACTTCATTGAAAAAAGCCACAATGAAGATGCTGTGGACTTTTATTCATTTCGTAATCAAATTGAGTGTTTATGAATTTCAATTTCTTGGGAAGTTTCACCGCTCCCTTTTAAGGCCGCAAAAGACAAACAAAACAACCAAATGGGGGGAATTGGGTCAGTATTACGAAAAAATAATGCCATCATCCATATGTTTGCAATTCACCGCCACTTGCCGCACTTGAATGTAAATTTATTATTTTTAATTGAATTTTAACAAGTGCCGCCTCTCCTCACCCTCTCTTTTCGATTTACAAACATACATTGAGAATATATTTACAGCTTGAAAAATGTGATATTGCAGAGGAGTAGGAGAAGATGTGTAAATTATGAAGATTATTTTGAAAGTTTTCAATTCGCCCTCCTCCACCTCGATGTGCCTCTACAATTTAGCTGACACTTGCGTTAAGAATTTGTTGAAATTTGAAAGTGGATTCAATGAAATTCCATATCGATAACATCTGGCCATTGATATATAGTTGAATCGAATGATGGCTTCTATCTGTATGTTGTTGTGTAGCATGGTTTTGAAATAATGAAGAAAAAATATTTTTATTTACAAAATTGAGTTGTTTTCGTATTGAAAAAAAAAAAATAATAATAATAAAATCTACTTGCTGTTGATTCGACACTGATCTAAGGGGCAACATTAGGTAAAGTTATATAGAAGACATAGAAAAATTTACAAGGTCCGCTGCCCCAGAAGATTTGTAGAAGGACTTCTGTTCAAGGTTGACCTTTATAAAGGCCTTTGTCAATAAACTCCCTGAGAAAGTGCCTATATTCATAGAAGAACAACTGCTTCTATCCATAAAGGCCTGTAGAACGTATTCTGTACATTAAAAATGCAGAAGATCTCTAAGCTACTGAATACATTTCTATCCATCGAAGTCCATTAGAAGTTTACTCTAACTTTAGCAGGCTTTCTGTTCATAGAAGGTGGACATTTAAACTACAATTTAAGGTGGACATTTAAACTACAATTTAAACTACCACTAATAGTTCGGGACCGTCATAAATGGCGGTCGATACCATGGAACTTTGGGTAGGAAGATTTGACAACGAGTGAGAACAAAACAAGAGTCTATTCGGATAAAAAACGTGGGGATAACGTTATATGAGGTCTATCCTCAAATGTGGTTGATAATTTTTGGTGCGGAGATTTGCTATGGAATGAAAAATTGGCAAAGAATTTTTTCGACCAAAAATGTATCAAGTACAAAATGTCAGTCGGTGTCGCCGACAGATATATGTATATCTGAGTCTATAGTTTGCGGAGATCTTGGGAATTATATATTTTATCAAAGATATTTCAGATTTAATGTTGATCAAATCGATTATTCAATTCGCTTCGAATTACAAGTTTATAAAATGTGGGAGACGTTTAAAAACCAATACCAATTTTAGTGCCATTTAGTACTATATTCTCTTATAATATATATTTCCAATACTACCTTCATATCTCAACACTACGCACCAATTCTGACCGCAACATAAATCTAGTACTATACTAAATTTGGTATTATTTATTGCCATTTGTACTCTTGTAATACTTATTTCCAAAAAAATCGAAATTTAGTACCACTACCAATCGAAATCCAAATTAAGTACCAGTACTAACTGATATAAATTTCCATAACAACCTAACATGACTAAACACTTCCAAGCCCACCTCCTAATATCGACCCTACTTTTCAACATTGATTCGTATTCCAAATTTCAAATTTCACAAGCTACGAAATTATAACAAATTTAGTACGTTTTAGTACTTTTCGGATACATATAGTGCGAATTTGCAAAAACCCAGCCTTATCTAACATCTTTGGACTAAGAGTGACCCTCATTCAAAATTTCAAGATTCCAGCTTCAGCCGTTTCATCTGGGCGTTGATGAATTGTTAAGTCAGTCGGTCAATTATTTTACTCATTTATTAGTATAGATTGATCCTTGTGGGGGAGGTCTCAGGACTCGATCTAGGCTTGGTAAATATGCAAAGTTTAGTTCAAATCGGACATTCCATTTGCCTAATATTGGATTTATAAATATTGAAAACTTTGACAATTTGTGGGGGAGATACCAGAAGGATTGGTCTTCGAACTTGAACTATGTTTGGAAGAAATATTACGATGTGAAAATTTTGAATGAAACCAGCCGACCAGACAAACCGACAGACGAACGGGCATGGCACGGATTTGGTCCATATGAGGGTATAAACTTATTTCCAAATACTTTAGAAATATTTTTTAAGGAGTCAAAAAAAATATATTTTTGACAATATCATCGCTTTTAGAGAAACCATCAAAAATACCGAAATTTGGGGGTAGCCTTATATGGAGGCTACCAGAAAAATTTGACTTATATTTATAATTTTTAGTGGAGATATGTAGTACCCAATATAAACTAAATGTACCGAATTTCAACGACTTCGGTTGAAAAATGCGCTCAAGAATCCCAAAATATCGAAATTTGAGGGGTACCCTTATATGGGAGCTATGCCTAAACGTGGACCGATATAGTCCATCTTCGAACTTGACCTGCCTGCAGACAAAAAACTACTCTATGCTAAATTTTGGCGATCTATCTCAATTCGTTTAGAGGCTAGAGTGATTACAACAGACAGACATACAGACGGACAGACGCACATGGTTATACCGTCATAGAATTTTACGCTGATCAATAATATATATACTTTATAGGGTCGGAAATGATTATTTCGATGAGTTACAATCGGAAAAAACAAAATCAATATACCCTCCACACTAATAGAGGGCATAAAAAATAAAAATCACGGCATCTGGCATGTATACACAGATGACCTTACGCAAGTTCTTTTTGGAGGCCCATTTATTGGGATTACTTGCCAAATATACTACCCAACAGTTGTCCCCCTTTTTACAACAAAACGAATTAAAAACAAAATTTTAAGATTTACTTACCACAACAACAGGAAGCACCAAACCAATTAAATATAACAAGACATTATTGATTGTGGATTCTTTGAAGGGATGCATCAGCGATTCATCGTCACAAAAGAAACCGCGTTTGTACGGTTCGCCCCACAGGAAAAAGCACAAAATTGGGAAAAGAACTGTAACGATAATAAAAAAGAAAACACAAACACACACGCACATAAATAAAAATATAAACAAACAATTAACTTAAAGCAATTTTAAATATTTTGACAGCAGTATTAACTTTTGAAAAAACCACACACGCACACACACACATACCCAGATTTATTTAGTAGTATATAAAAGAACGGGAAATTGTTAAATCGTTTGTTTATAACATTAAAATTAAAGCAACAACAAAAAAATTAAAATACCAAAAAGCTTGTTTGGACTTCGTTGGTTGGAAATTAAGTCATAAAAATCTTCACTGATCAACTTCCTCAATCAACTAATTGGTCGGAATGGACTTTGTTGACTAAGGGGGTGAGGAATAAAACGTTTATGATATTGCCTTTGGATGTGTGGCCGAATTCCTCTACCCAAAAAACCGTCGATGAGATTTTTTATTGTTTTCAGAAATTCTGTTGATGCATTTTTCATGTAAATAAGGAAACCAACCTAGTTGAGTATGTGAATTAATTTTTTATAATAACCAGAACTGGCTGTTCGAATGATCGCAAAGAAAACAATTTGTTCTGCAGCTATTTTTACAAGCAGTTGAACGACACGAAAATCTTGACTTCTCAAAGGAAATGTTAATGCTTCGTTTGTTATTTTTTTCGTTACACATAAGTGCCGTTTTGAAAGGATCTCCACTTGTCGCCATATGGCATGGCATGACAAGTGTGTGCGTGTGTACGTGTCTCTAATTTCAAAGTGTTTCGAAATAGGATCTCTTCTCAAGCATTTTCATATTTCATGAGTGACAAATTTGAAACAAATAGAAAAAAATCAGCGGATGTTGAAAATTTATTTGTAATGAGGCGGCAAATTGTCTACGGCTGTCGTGTCTTTACGAATTTGGGATCCCTCATAAAGGGAACTAGAGAATTTTTTATTTAAAAAGTCAAAAATAATTAGAAGATCGTAGCATCATAATTGTTTAACAAGTTGAAGAAAGATTTTTTTATTTTTCCCACATCACGCGTGAGGAAGATTCAGGGATCTTTGAAAATTATTTTTTAAGGGACCACCAACAAAGGAGTCCAAGCTATAAACTTCATAAAATTACAATTGGATAACGTGTATTTTTTTTAAATAAATTTTAAAGGACTTTCTTTATGGGTGGGATTTTAAAAAATATCTTTGATGGGCTTATATAAGAGGAGCTTTTTTAAAAATATTTTTTAACACCATTCGATAGGCGTGGATTGTTTAGAAAATATTTTTTACCATCTTCGTATAGACCTGGATTTTTTAAAAAATATTTTTGACTACCTTTCTATAGGCGTGGCTTTCTAAAAAATATTTTTACTACCTTTCGATAGCCGTGGATTTTTTACCCTCATTCGATAGCCGTGGATTTTTTTACCATCATTCGATAGGCGTGGATTTTTTTACCATCATTCGATAGGCGTGGATTTTTTTTACCATCATTCGATAGGCGTGGATTTTTTTACCATCATTCGATAGGCGTGGATTTTTTACCATCATTCGATAGGCGTGGATTTTTTACCATCATTCGATAGGCGTGGATTTTTTTACCCTCATTCGATAGCCGTGGATTTTTTTACCATCATTCGATAGGCGTGGATTTTTTTACCATCATTCAATAGGCGTGTTTTTTACCATCATTCGATAGGCGTGGATTTTTTACCATCATTCGATAGCCGTGGATTTTTTTACCCTCATTCGATAGCCGTGGATTTTTTTACCATCATTCGATAGGCGTGGATTTTTTTACCATCATTCAATAGGCGTGTTTTTTTACCCTCATTCGATAGCCGTGGATTTTTTTACCATCATTCGATAGGCGTGGATTTTTTTACCATCATTCAATAGGCGTGTTTTTTTACCATCATTCGATAGACGTGGATTTTTTTACCATCATTCGATAGGCGTGGATTTTTGGCTAAATTGAAGATTTACTATGGAGACCTCAATGAAGTTGGTCTAATTTGAAGATTTCCTATAGAAACCTTAATTCAGCTGGGGTAAATTCAAGATTTCCCATTGACATTTTAATTCAGCTGGACTAAATTGAAGCTTTATTATGGAAACCTCAAATAAGCTGGGTTAAATTGAAGATTTTATATGGAAAAATTATTTCACCTGGGCTAAATTAAAGATTTATAGAAACCTTAATTCAGCAAGGTTAAATTAAAGTTTTCCTAAAGAAACGTTAATTCAACCAGTCTAAATTAAAGATTTGCTATAGAAATCTTAATACAGCCAGGCTAAATTAAAGATTTTCTATAGAAACCTTAATTCAGCCAGGCTAAATTGAAGATTTCCTATAAAAACCTTAATTCAGCAAGGCTAAATCACAGGTTTCTTATAGTAACCTTAATTCAGTAAGGCTAAATTAAAGATTTCCAATAGAAACCGTAATTCAGCCAGGCTAAATTAAAGATTTACCAAAGAAACCTTAATTCAGCCAGTCTAAATTAACGATTTGCTATAGAAATCTTAATTCAGCCAGGCTAGATTACAGATTTTCTATAGAAACCTTAATTCAGCCAGGCTAAATTGAAGATTTCATATAAAAACCTTAATTCAGAAAGACTAAATTGAAGATTTCCTATAAAAACCTTAATTCAGCAAGACTAAATTACAGATTTCCTATAGAAACAGTAATTAAGCATGGCTAAATTAAAGATTTCCTATAGAAATCTTAATTCAGCCAGGCTAAATTAAAGATTTGCTATAGAAATCTTAATACAGCCAGGCTAAATTAAAGATTTTCTATAGAAACCTTAATTCAGCCAGGCTAAATTGAAGATTTCCTATAAAGACCTTAATTCAGCAAGGCTAAATCACAGTTTTCGTAAAGAAACCTTAATTCAGTAAGGCTAAATTAAAGATTTCATAAAGAAACCTTAAAATTAAAATTAAATGAACGATTTGCTATAGAAATCTTAATTCAGACAGGCTAAATTAAAGATTTTCTATAGAAACCTTAATTCAGCAAGGCTAAATTAAAGATTTCCTAAAGAAATCTTAATTCAGCAAGGCTAAATTAAAGATTTCCTATAGAAACCTTAATTCAGCAAGACTAATTTACAGATATCCTATAAAAACCGTAATTCAGCCAGGCTAAATTTAAGATTTCCTATAAAAACCTTAATTCAGCAAGGCTTAATTAATGATTTCCTATAGAAATCTTAATTCAGCCAGGCTAAATTAAAGACTTTCTTTAGAAACCCTAATTCAGCCAGGCTAAATTTAAGATTTCTTATAGAAATCTTAATTCAGCTGGGCTAAAATCTATAGTTCATATGCAAACCTAACTGAACGGTTCCAAGAAAAGCTTATTGGCTCTATAATGATCCAGAGATATATTTCCAAAAAAAAAAAAACTCCGCGTAGCCTTGCACTCTATAAATTATAATTTTCGTTTTGCATTTTTATGAGGACAATGCAGTTCTGCAGGTATTACGCCCAATTGAAATTTATGCTACCACGACGCATAGAAAAATTCTGGTGGCAGTTGTCACCCACCCACACAATTTGAATGCAGTTTTTGTTGTTGTTGTTTTTTTTTTCAATTCCACAAAAGAGTTGTTGCAGCCGGCAGTGAACACTCGATCAGATAGTGGGGAACCCAAAAACAAAGAATAAATTATTTCCCCCATCCACAAAAAATGCAGCTCCACCATGGCAATTAACAATTGTAGCATGAAATAAGAGTTTTTTAGTGCGGCTGAAGTGGGGGTGGTGGTACTGGAAGTGGTAGTGGTGTTGGTGATGTTGTTGCTTTATAACCTCCAAATGTGCTGTTTTAATTACATGCATCCATGATTGTTGTTGGCGACAACAAACAATGACACCAACAACAACAACAATTAAAACAAAATAATAGGCAAATGCATAAAGAAGTTTCTAAGGGTCCCACAACTAGTTTTCATTGAAATGACTTGCGCAACCTTCTCCTCTAGCAGATGGTAACAGTCTATGTATAGGATTTTCTGCAGTTGCCGTTGTGGAAGAGACATGAATGAAGAGGGGGTTTGGTTGCTGACATTCAGCCTGCATTTGAAAATAATGAAAAAAAAATCCAAAACATTGCAGCAATGTCAAAGTTGTGGTTAAACAATTTTCTTTCTTGTTTTCTGTTAATTAATTGGCGTCTCGTTCTTTTTATGGCAACGACGGCAATGCTGATCGTGTTTGTTAATAGTTTTGAATGCCAATTAAGATTTTTTATTTAATGGTGAAAATTAAATATTTCTGTTTTTATGATTTAGAATGACTTCTAATTGCACCAAATTTGGAATGCATGAAATATGAGGGGGCAAAGTCAATTTATTGGATGTTATTCTTACAGGATATAAATGTAATAACTAAACCAATATAAAAGAAGAAATTCCTATGAAATCCGTAATTCAGCCAAGCTAAATTAAACATTTACTATGGAAACCCAGGCTAAATTAAGAACTCCTATCGGAACCCTAATTCAGCTGGGCTAACAGAAAGATTTCCTATGGAAACCTTAATTCAACTGGTCTTACCAGTTTCTTTGAGGGTGATAGTGATTTAATATGGCCATATGCATTTTCAATGTACACTTACTCTCCATTTTCGTCATTTTGATATTGGAGGCGTATTTAGGAGTGGCTGTACTTTGTCACTTTTGGATTTTTGTGAGAGAACAACTTCATTGCAGAAAATTGGCAATATAGATTTATCCAGTTTAAGGATAAACAAATCGACTTTTGCATTGAAAAGTCTAAAAGTCGAAGTTGACTTTTGATCTTTGAGGAAATCGCAAAATCGACTTTTCAAAATCTACTTTTATATCCTACACAACTATGTTGTCAGGGTATTATAATTCGGTACAGCCCCAAGAGTTTGTATCGCAGCGAAATATTAGTCCTAGAGCCACCTTTTAGTAGACCGATCGTCATATCTCGACTAGCTGAGTCGATCTAGACATGAGTGCTAGTCCGTCCATTATAATTTGTAAATACAATACAGGCCGCAGTTATGGAGCAATATTCACGAAAGTGGTGATGGATACAGGCCACAGTTATGGAGCAATCTTCACGAAACTTAGGATGGTTTCTAACCAATGAAGACCCCTATTGTTTTTGGTAAAGGTATTTTTTGCCGTTTTTTTGGTCGCTACAGAGGCTGCAATTATGACCCAAACATCGCGAATTTTTACATGGGGAAGGAGATCGGGCCAAAGAATAAGCATGCTTGCTTTGATAAATTCGGTCAATATTTAGCGGGTCAAATGGACCCTGACTTTTGTGTGAAAAATGACAACATTTTTATTTTGTACGGTATATATTTACCCTGAAGGACATAGAACCGAGTTGTTGATAGTATATCCAAGAGGAGTGGTTGACCTTTGATTTGATACCAATTATATTGTCGTATGCACTCGGATGTGAGAGCTAAACTTAAATATTTATAGGTGCTTACGTATTCAGATATTATTTAGTAATCCATTAACATTAGAGGGCAGTGTAAGGAAGAGGTGAAGAGAGCGCCTTTACTTTTCGGTGATGATCACATAAAAGATATGGGATGAAGTGTATCGAAAACTTATTTTTTTGTGTTTTTTCGAGTCTGCCACAAGCCGAACATCACAAAACAACCCACGGTGAGGGGAATCTGGACAAGTAATTAGAAGGGCTGTACTGAATATTCGGAAAATATGTCAGTGTAAGGAAGAGGTGCTGTTGATCTCTAATCGGTCAAGAGGGTACAAATATCACGAAATATTGCCCAGGCTCGAAATAAACATCCGCAGAAAGTTAGAGTTCCGTGGAAGTTGTGTAGGGTATCGTATGGTCGGACCCGTCCGACTATACTGTTCCGCTCATAAAAAACAAACTGGAATTCAACCTGACTATTTTCCAAGGACATACAATTTTTCAATAAAAACAACAAGTGGATACTTTTGACAATGACTCGCTGTAGATGTTATTCTAGTTAACCAATGATAATCTTTAATGACAAATTTCACACCCTCGAATTATTTTTTTTATTAAAATACTTCAATTATTTCGGGATCATTTAAAATGGGTTAATGCCAAGAGTTTTAATTAATCTCTGGGAACCCGTATCCCATAAATATATCCAACGTATATTTCGTGGTGCTGCAAATGAAAACCAGTAAGGAAAGTAGTAAAGTCGGACAGGGCCGACTATATGATACCCGTGGTGAAGGGTATCATATAGTCGGCCCTGTCCCTGGGTATATTAAACAGGACTATTAACATGAAATTGGATGAAATAAAATATATTTATCTAAATATGAATCGACTTAGATCTATCCGTAAACATGTCATTCGTTTGTTACAATGGGACAAAAGTATGTAAATCGATTTCAAAATATATCAATAGGTCATCCGTTGGGCTATGTATGTACTTCTAGAAAACGCAACTACGTAATTCTATGCTCAATTTTGTACGTTGTGCAAAATTTGATGCCAATCTGACTAATATGAGGAGTTATATCCAGGGACCGAAAATAACAGTTATTTTTTAAAATGCGAACAAAAAAATCTTCATGTTAGAGACATGGGACACTAATAGTGTCATATACCAATAGATTCGTACTGAGGAGCCCATTGAGGATATTGAGTGATCTTGAGAAAACACTCTCAGTTCCCATGTTAAGGATTATTTTTTAACGGAAAAAATAAACGTTGATTTTTAACTGTTAAAAATGATTTTTATTTTTTCCGTCAAAAATAAAAGTCTTTTTGCGATTTTTATTTTTTCCGTCAAAAATAAAAGTCTTTTTGGGACTTTTATTTTTTCCGTCAAAAATAACAGTCTTTTTGGGACTTTTATTTTTTCCGTCAAAAATAAAAGTCTTTTTGGGATTTTTATTTTTTCCGTCAGAAAATAAAAGTCCTTTTGGGATTTTTATTTTTTCCGTCAGGAAATAAAACTCTTTTTATGTAAAGAAGTTTATACAACTTGTAATCAGTTATAAAATTACAATTTATAAATCTCTGTCCTTATTACAATAAGTGTACACATAAGTAATCAAGATCAAAGGTAAAAAATATTTGTTATACATTTTTAAAAAATAGTCTAGTGTACCAAATCATGAATATAAATTAAAGAATCATTCCCCTGACTATTAGGTCAAAGGTTATATAACTGGTACGAAACTCTATATGTTTATTTACGTAAAAAGACTTTTATTTTCTGACGGAAAAAATAAAAATCACAAAAAGACTTTTATTTTTGACGGAAAATATAAAAGTCCCAAAAAGACTTTTATTTTTGACGGAAAAAATAAAAGTCCCAAAAAAACTTTTATTTTTGACGGAAAAAATAAAAATCATTTTTAACAGTTAAAAATCAACGTTTATTTTTTCCGTTAAAAAAATAAATAATTGAAGTGGATTTTTTTTATTTAGGTCACATAATAACAGTTATTTTTTACCTGATTTGATATAAGTTATAACCGTTACGGTCCCTGGTTATATCTAAATATCAACCGATTTCCATAAAACTTAGCACACATCATTCTAGACTAAATTCAGTACGCTATGCCAAATTTCGTACAAATCGAGGGATATATAGGCACTTTGGCGCACCATTTACTTGAAATCGGACAAAACTATATATGGGAGCTATATCTAAATCTGGACCGATTTTCACGAAACGTGGAAAACATCCTTGTAGGCTCAATTCAGTACGTTATGCCAAATTTCGTGCAAATCGAAAGATATATGTGGACTTTGGTGCACCATTTACATTAAATCGGACGAAAATATACATGGGAGCTATATCAAAATCTGGACCGATTTTCACGAAACTTGACAGTCATCACTCTATGCTCAATTCAGTACGCTATGCCAAATTTCGTGCGAATCGAGGGATATATAGGCACTTTGGTACACCATTTACTTGAAATCGGACAAAACTATATATGGGAGCTATATCTAAATCTGGACCGATTTTCACGAAACGTGGAAGACATCATTGTAGGCTCAATTCAGTACGTTATGCCAAATTTCATGCAAATCGAAAGATATATAGGGACTTTGGGGCACCATTTACATGAAATCGGACGAAACTATATATGGGAGCTATATCTAAATCTGGACCGATTTTCACGAAACTTGGCAGACATCATTCTATGCTCAATTCAGAATGTTATGGCAAATTTCATGCACATGGAAAGATATATAGGGACTTTGGTGCACAACTTACATGAAATCGGACGAAACTATATATGGGAGCTATATCTAAATCTGGACCGATTTTCACGAAACTTTGCAGACATCACTCTAGCCTGAATTCAGTACGTTATACCAAATTCGATAGATAGATATATAGGGTCTTTTGTGCACCATTTACCTTAAATCGGACGAAAATATATATGGGAGCTATATCTAAATCTGAACCGATTTTTCCCAATTTCAATAGGGTTCGTCCTTGGGCCAAACAAATGAGCGATGCCAAATTTCATCCAATTCGGATCATAAATGCCACCTGTACTTTGTTTACAATTTAACATGGACAGACAGACGGACGGACTCACATGCATAAATCGACTTAGAAAGTGATTCTATGCATATTCTCAAAGGGACCCATGCGTCTATCTCGTTTCCTTTTGCCTGTTACAAACATATGCACAAAGACATAATACCCTGTACCACTGTGTGGTGAAGGGTATAAAAATAGTACACCATTCACATACACGTTTTTCTGCACATAATTCGTTAGCCTATGCAAGATTTCGAAGAGACGTAGATTACTAATTATATGAAATCGGAGAAAAATATATATTTACACTAGGGTTAATTTTTGGGTTTTACTTGGGTAAACAGAGTCATGACAAATTTTAGTGCAATTAGATAATACTTGTACTTTGTGTACAAAAACACATGACCTGACGAGCGGACTCTAGGTATATCCTCAAAAGTAACTAATGATCCATATATTGTCACATTCAAATGCATTCAAAGAACGAAATGTTTACGGCGGATATAGAAAATCTTGTACAACTTATTGATCAATCATTAGATACAATTTTTAATCGTTGCCAAACAAAATCTGTCAAAATATTTATGACCAACACGAGATAAATAAACATACCTCCAAGGCTTTTAAAACTCATGACCAAATAACGTATCTACAGTTGACATTTTTAACATTCCTTTAAGTGAATTCCCATCAAAGTAAATTTCCTTCTATCACTAATTTTCAATCCAACTTTAGTCATTAAAAAAAATATTATCACCCAAATGGTTTAATCTCTATTTAATCCTCTCCTATAATGAACTTCACTGTCGTGTATTAACCGATTTAAGTCTCTAAACATTAAAATAAATCCCAAATGACCGCCATTATCGTGAAGCAAACATTAAAGACATTTTCCTCAATTCCCCTCTTTAGAGGCCGGTAATAATTCTGGCGATTAAAAACGAACATTTATTCATTTTCATTTTGTACTTCTGGTCATAACTGCTCATTAGCCATATTAGAAAAAATTATCAGTTTATTGTCGGAATTGTCAATTGTTGTCGTTGTTGTTTTTGTTGTCTATTACCAATGGTAACAACAACAGCACATAGACACCCAGTAATGCGTATGAATATCTTTTTTGAGACGTCATACAAAAGGACACAAGAAATGCATTAAGAATTACTGTGGCTGTCTATCTATGTGTCTGTCGGTTCGATTCGTCTATCTATCTTCACTTCTCATTTGCCACCACATACCACAGACCAACAATACTCACTGACAGACTGACTGAGCAGACAAACATTGTATTATGTTGGTCGGTCTCCTGCCTGTTTGGCCGTTTCTTTATTATTTGTTTTGATCTGTGGCTGCTGGCGGTTTTTCTTTTTTTCTCTTTAGTTTTCTTTCCGGCATTTCTCTTGGGCCAAGTTTCTGTATGAATAATGGCCAGAGTATCTAGAAGATTTGTGTACGCTGTCGTCGTTGTCGTTTTTTGTCGATATAGCCATTAGATTTGAATGTCAATTGATGTCTGTCCGTCCGTCCGCCCGGTCGTAGGCCTGTCTAATGGTTTAGTTGCCAAAGATCATTTGCAATGCCAAGAGTATTTATTTTTTTTGTCTTCCTTTCTACCACTTAACTACGAGTGAATAGATGATGGCTGATTGCCTGGTTGGCTGCTTGGCTGAATATGCATTTCACCACATATCCGCCGTTGAAACGGCATTGCCTCTAATGTAAAATAAAATATGAAAAAAAAGAGTACGGGATGTGTACACCTCCTCTTCTCAATGTGGAAATCTCAAGTTACCCTTGTCACAATTCCGACGACGGCACACTCCTTAAGTATCTAACTAATGATTAGTTCTATTACTTTGTTGCAATTGCTAATGTTCCAAAGATCCAGAGCTCAAGTATGATGCTAATCTAAGTTGGTTCGTTCGTATCATTAAGTGCTAAACATTGACAATGAATCATACAAGGAGACATTGACCAGATATGGGTATGGGATTTACTAATTGTACTCTATATGAAAACTATGTGTAATGGTGCCGTCAAATCAAAAAAAAAACAAATTCGACCGGGTCGAAAACTTTTTATACCCTCCATCATGTGAAGGTCAGCTAGACCTTCAAATGTAGGCCAATATATCCTAATTTTAGCCAAACACCCACGGCTAGTGGCAATGTGTGAGTCGGTAAAAAATGTCAGTCGGTGTTGCTTTCAGCCTATGGTTTGCGGAATGTTTTATTATTCGCTTTATATAAGGTATTTACTATCGGATTTTTATCACTGAGGTTTCGGTCCCACTTTGGAACTTGATCTATATTTTGTGATTATAGGTAGTGAAAATTTTGGTTCTATATTAACAAAAGAGTAAAGTGATTGACTGACTTGCGTTTCATCAACGACCAGAAGAAACGGTTGCTTAATTTGGTACAATTTGAATTTGGGGGAACGGATGGTTTGAAATTAATATTAGGTTGAGGAAAAATAAATCCATTATTTTTATATGCTATGCTATTTAACATGCTTTGGTATGTCCGATTTGAGCCAAATATACAGCGTTTTGTTGTATGATTTGTTGTCATGTTAAAGGTAACATAATAATAACTCTCTCCTTGAAGTCCTGCTCTCTATTTGCAAAAAAAAAAAAACTGTAGTAGTCGATTTTCACAATCCTCCCTAGGTACCAATTTTTTATCTTTAAAGAAATTTTACAATGCAAGACAAATATGATATCCACTTGGTGCCAAGTCCGGACTGGTGGATGAATTAAAACTTCCCAACAAAGCTCCCGAAGTTACTGTAGACGTGTGTGGTGGAACACGACACATCTCCTGTTGGCAATTCTGGCCGTTTTTGGTCAACTGCTTTCTTCAAACGGTCCAGTTATTGACAGCAGAGATCAGGGTTTAGCATTTGGCCATATAGAAGCAACTCATAATCAATAGTCTCCTTCCAGTTCCACCAAATGCATAACAGAACCATCCTGACCGTTAGTCCTGGTTTGGTCACCATTTGAGGTGGTTCGCCGCTCTTTGACAACGATCGTTTTTGCACAGAGTTGTCGTATGTGATCCATTTATCATCTCCAGTCACCATCCATTTAAGAATTGGGTCTATCTCCGTTTGGCCAAGCCTTCGCAGATGGAAATTCAATCCATTCTATTTTTTCGGTTAATTGGTGTGGTACCCAAGCATCGAGCTTCTTTTTGCATCTAGCTCTGTGTAAATGGTTTAAAACAGTTTTATGATCGATTTTTAGCTATGTTACGACTGCTAACATGCCAGTCAACTTCGATCATTTCTCCGATTTTATCGAAATTTTCGACGACCGGCGAGGTACACCTTTAACATCAAAAATTCCTGAACGGAATCTATGAAGAAAAGAACCAATTCAAAGAACAAACCAGTGAGCGGAGCAGTATAGTCGGACGGGGCCGACCATACGATACCCTACACAAGTACCACGGAACTCTAACTTTCTGCGGATGCGTATTCCGAGCTTGGGCAATATTTCGTGATACACTGACATATTTTCCCAATAGCACTCATATTTAGTACAGCGCTTCTAGTTAATTGTTCAGATTCCCTTCACCGTGGGTTGTGTTGTGATTTTTGGTTTATTATTGGCACCGACTCGAAAAAAACACAAAAAAATTAAGTGTTCGGTCCACTTTATCCCATAAGTATAATCTCACAATCACCAAAAATTATATGCGTTGTCCTTGACCATAACTAGAACCTCATGGAAAATTTCAAAACGATCAGCGCTATATTTCCGCCCTCTAATGTGGTAATGGGTTACTAAATAGTACCTGAATACGTAAGCACCTGTAAATATTTACGTGTAAGTCCCACATCCGAGTACGTACGACAATATAATTGGTATCAATTTAAAGGTCAACCACTCCCTTGGATATAGTATCAACTTCTCGGGTCTATGTCCTTCAGGGGTAAATATATACGCCATAGAATACCAATTTTGTCATTTTTCACACAAAAGTTAGGGTCCATTTGACCCGCTAAATATTGACCGATCAAAACAGGAATGCTTATTCTTTGGCCCGATTCCCTTCTCCATGTAAAATTTCACAATGTTCGGACCATAATTGCGGCCTCTGGAGCGACCAGAAAAGCCGACAAAAATTTAGTATTTGGTCCATTTTATCTTATCCCCTAAATATTAAACGATCTTTACCAAAAACAATAGGGGTCTTCATTGGCCAGAACCCATCCTACATGCAAAATTGCATGAAGATTGGTCCATAACTGCGGCCTGTATCGTGTTTACAAATTATCTAGATCGACTCAGCTAGTCGAGATATGACGATCGGTATACTTAAAGGTGGGTACAGGACCAATATTTCGCGGCATTACAAAGCGGCTGCTCAAAGCTATAATACCATGACAACATAGTTGTGTAGGGTATACAAACTATAACTTAAAATAAATCCCAAAGGCATTGTTACAACATTTTAAGCTTAAATCAGTCATCTGTTTAACCATGACAACAAAACATTGTAGAACAAAACTACTTCAGAAGTCTTGACACCAGATTAATAACGGCTACCGTTTCGGTAGATAACAACTTTAAAGTGGAAGATTCTAAGCTAGGCTTAAACGAGATTTTCGAGAATACTTTAAGCACCAAACATAATTAATAACCACTTATATTTAAAATTCAGCCCACACAGATTTCAAATTCTTTTGTTTTCTTTTTCTCAAAAAAAAAAAAAAAAAGGAATAAATTCAAGTGTTATAAGCGAAGTATTTAAGTAGCTAAATAACAGCTGTTTCTTAGCCAGTGTCTTGCTGTGTGTGCTGCTGCTGCTGCACTGCTGCTATTATTGAGGGTGGATAGAAGACGTATAATGTGACAAAATTAACCCGCATTCAAAATCTTAAAACTCGTCCTCAATGTATCACCTAGTGGCGGGTTAAACGTTTACCTTTCCCATCATACAAACACACATCCATGCACTCATTGGATTAGATTGGCTTTTGTTTTAAATTAGAACATCTCTCTCATATTCCCTACTGAGTTAAATACTCTATTGTTTGTAGCACCTTGAGGTGTAAACTGCTTCTATAGATTAAAAAAAAATCAAAATTTATTTTCGATATCTTTTAATTCGGAAGATTGTTTTGAAAAGAAGACAATGTCATTCTTTTTTCATTGAGAAGAAAACGATAACTGTTGCATTTGAATTGTTTATTATGATCGAAAGATTATATTAATTCCTTTGTTCTTTAAGGTTTACCCTTTTGTATTTTTTTTATTTTCATTGGAAATTTACCTCTAATATTTTGATAAGTAGGAAATATGGCTAATGACTATTGAATGACTGTCATTTTAAGGATGCCTTATGCACTGGGGGATTACATACACAAAGAGGTTTGGTTTTTGAAAACATTATTTTAAAGAAGAATCGTATCAAGAGTAGGAGTATACACTGCATTGGAACCCCCCGTAGAGAAGAAAATCCATCCTTGGGACTAATACAACAAGTACTTATTCTAAAAATTTGGGGTGCAGTGTTCCAAGGTTCTTCAGATGCCCTTGAATGAAACAGTGTTCGAAAAAAATCAATACACTAAAGTAACGTACCGTACCAGGTACATAAAGAATAAAATATTAGTGTTACTGAACACATGTTGGTACACTAAAAATCATGCCGAAACACAACACTTACACTTTGCAATATGATTGTGATGAGTCAAAAATTCCTTATAGGAATGAAAGCCCTTGGTGTGTTTATTAAGGACCCTAAAGAACAAATTGATGTGTATATTAAGGATCCTATAGAATAAGCGGACCGATGTCGATAATTTTTGGTAGTCCGATTTGCCACCCAATGAGTACACAAAAATTTGGCGGTATGTACTGTTATATGGGATGGGTTTACCAAAATGTAGACCGATATATCCATTTTAAATACCCATTTTCAAAATTGCAAAGTTCTGTCTTCAATATTGCGAGCTCTATCGTAATTTCAACAGACAGAGGACATACATGAATCGGCATAGAATTTTATTCTGATCAAGAATATATCGCTAACACTGTGCGACAAGATTTTAAGTATGAAATTCCAATTGGGTTCGAAAAACTTTGGTGAGCATATGAAAACCCTATAAAAAAAATTCGCCATATGTCAAAGTTCGGAGATATGGTGTAATATTTGTTTAAACCTGCAGCCTTATGGCTAATGAGGGCATATACACTTTGATACGATGAAAATGTGCCTCATCGGAATATTGGTTTTAGAACCCATGTTTCTTTGGGTCAAATCCGTTTCAGAAGTCGATTTACACATGTCTTCCGTCCGTTGTCCGTCTGGCTGGTGCGCACAATAACTCTCGAAGGGAATAATCGATTTCATCCAAACTTTGCACATCCTAATAATTCTTCCGAACTTAGTTTAAGTTCGAAGATGGTGAATATCTGTCCACTCCTTCTGGTACCTCCCCCACAAAATGGTCAAAATTATGCTTAAAATTAATTTTATAACAACACGCAAACGGACTATCCGATTTTAACGAAACCTTGTACAACCAATTATGTTTACCAAGCCTAGGTCAAGAAGGAAAATGGGACCCATTGGTCCACTCCTTCTACCTCCCACACAAAAGGGTCAACATTTAATTAAACATATACCTTATAAAAAACGAATAAAAAAACCTCCAGCAATGATCTCGCCATATCTCCGAACTTTGACCTATGAAGAAATTTTCCTTGTGATATTGTATACTCACCAAGGTCCTCGATTTTAATATGACCATGACCTCGATTTTTCGCAGTGACCGGCATAAATGAATAAAATCGATTTTGTAAACAATGCGTTTTAAGTTTCCAGTTGACTCACACCTTACAACGAACAGGGGAACTTCTACAGCTTCTCTCTCAATTATAGTGTGTAAGAGATATTTATCTGAAGCGAACAATTCTGCATCATTAACTCAAAATCACAATTTTTAATACATTATGGGGTAGGAAATACATTTTTCGAGGTTTTGCAAAAGGAATGACAAAATTCATATACACTCCACCATATAGTGGGCATTTAAAAATATGTGCCAATAATAGTCCTGCATATAATATTCCTTAAGAAATTCATTCTTACAAAAGTTCTTTAAAATATCCTTTAAAATATCGAAGCTATTCTATACCAGACTAAGATATTTCTATAAAGGACCTTAAGACATGTTTCAGCTTGTAAAAGAATCAAATACATATACATATGTGTCCAAAATAATATTTGAAAATTGCTCTAACTATAGAAGATCGGAATAAGGTATTCTAGTTAAAGGTGACCCGATCATTCTCAGCTGGATATTCAAAATAATAAGCATTACTACTGCTACATAATTGATCGTAATCCGTAATAACATATTGTTATTTTTTATATTTAAAAAAACATACGATAATCCATCTTTTTTTTGCTTTTATGCTAGGCCACCGTCAGTCATACTTCTTGCGATCTACCGACCACATGTAAGTCATCAAAGTTTATTGTCCAGATGTATGTAAGTATTTATGTGAGGCCATAAAACATGATTACGTTTTATGTTTATTATAACAATTTTTTTTCTTGTTGTTGGTGTTTGTTTGTTTGGATGTTTTGTTCTCTCCCCCCACCGGGTTGTTTGATTGTCGTAGCTCTTGTCTTGTCTGTCGTCTCTTTTAAAGATATCAAAGTTGTGACTGCAACTCCAACACCGACTTGACTTGGCAATTTTAATCTGCCATTCTTATGGGCCATCGATGTCATTGATGTTGGAACATAATTTATGACATGAGGGTATTATTATTGTTGTAGTTGTTGTTGTTATTATTGGTGGAATATGGTGCTGGCTGCTGCCTGTTATCGTTGTCTATGACAACAATGCCCATCATCAGCATAAGTCTTTTTTATGTGGCTAATTGTAGAGTTGTAGTTGTTTATTTCAGTTGCTGCTGCTGACGACGATGATGATAATAATTATTATTTATTATTATCACTGGTGATCAGTAATAAAATAAAATATACAAAAGAAAGAAGTGTGACTCTCTCCTTCTTGCCGTTTTTGTGAGGAATGTTATAGTTTTAATTCGATTTTTATGGGCGCTAGACAATAGACACCGATCATCAAAAGAATAATAATGATGATAATAAGGAAATGCTGTTGAAGAATAAGTGTTACGACTGTAGCCAAGTGGGAGGTCCTGATGGCGACTGATGATAATAATAAAGAAACGAATTTGTTGTATTGAAGATAATTATTCAATAAATAAATATCGACTAGAAATTGGCCTGATAGTTGCACTACTGACGTCAGGAACAAAAATATTTTAAGATGTATTGTGTTGTCTCATTAAATATATCGCCAACTCAAATAAAAATGATTAAAATATTGGAAATGAAACGCTTAGAAACGAACTCTACAATGGACAGAAATAGGATAGGTCCCTATACCGGCCCGCCTATATTTTAGGGACTTTGACGGCCCTATATTAATTCTCAAAAGAAAAGGATGTAATTTTTTGTCGGTGAACATATTTTTCGCAGAATATTTTCAGTATAGGTCAATGTTTTGATATAGGCAACGAATAATGTACCCCAATAAATTGTGGATGTAATTTGGACTTCTGTTAATTTGTGGTCCACGTTAAGACATAGCCTCCATAGAAAGGCCTCGGAATGGTTTCGTTGTGTAAAACGTAGCCGAAACAGGAAAATTATGTGGACAATAAATATGTTTCAAAAGACTATCGCAGCCAATAAAATTGCAGTGTATAAAGGAATCGCAGTATGATCTGGAAGAAATCAATAGAAGGGCTAACTAATCTTTTTTAAGCAAAGTCAGAACTCATATACCACTTCTATGCGACCATAAAACTCGTTTGTCGGCAATGTGAGAGTTGTAACAAAATCAAAGGTGTCAAGTGAACAACCCCTCCACTAATATGACTGCTGGGTGGGCCCATAAACATCATTTTACCGCAACCAAACACCTTTAAGGGCTACAAACAAAAATATTGTAGGTTTCTTCTTTCCCGACCTGTGTTTTTGTGTGTGGTCAGATGTACTAAATGATACAACACTGTCGTAATAATAGTTACACAAAAATAGGCGTAAAAAATAGAGAAATACAAAGAACATTGAATGGCGGCAAATATGAATAGAAGTTTTTAATCGTTTTTGACAATTGCCTGACAAATCATCTTTATATTTATGCCGAAAAGAATGCGTTTAATGTGAAAGTGATAGTGACAAATGGCCAAGCCTAGTTTTCCCATGATTGAATGTTGTCATGCCAGTCATGCTAGTTAAGGTGGAAATAGGTTGGAATAGGTACCGTATATTATTATATGAAATAATATCTGCACCGGGGGCTTAAAGGAATTTTAATTAATAGAAACCATATGATACCCTACACTATTACCAACCACTGAATTCCAAGTTTCTGCGGATATATATGCACTGAGCCTGGGCAATATTTCGCGATATTTGCACCCTAATGACCGAATATTTACGCTATAAAAATTGGTCACTTTAGGTTTGGGTTCATTTGACCCTCGGCATATTGACCGATCATCATATAAACAACCGTTCTAAGTATTTGGTCAGATCCTTTTCACCGTGCAAAATAGTTGATGTTCTGCATATAATAATTGACACAAGAGCGACTAGAAAATCTGACAGAAATAAAGTTTTCGATTCATTGCAACCCCTAAATATCATCTCGATATCACCGAAAATAATAGGTGTCGTCTTTGACCATAGCTGGAACTTCATGTAAAACAATATCATAACACATAGACACCTTTAAATATATACGAGTACATACAACAATATAATTGGATTTAAAGGTAAATTACTCCTATTGGATATACTATCAACTTCTGGGGTCTAAGTCCTACAGGAGTATATATACGCCTCAGAAAATACATTTTGCCGCCAAATATTGACCGATCTTCATCAAAACATTCATGCTTATTCTTTGGTCAGATTCCCTTCCTGGTGTTAAATTTCGTGGTGCTCGAGTCGAAACAGACGAAAATAAAGGCTTTGGTCCAATTCAAATTGTTAAACAAAATCAATTGCAAACGCACAGTGAAAAGTATTGAAGATAAACATTTTTTTAGTGGTTATGGTTTTTTAGTTTTGTTTTTTGGTTTGGATAATACTTAGTATTACATCCCAATTACCTTTTACAGCTCTCAATCTTTCCGGCATAGATTTTACCAAGTTTTCCGAGCAAGAGTCAGACTTTTGAACCATTTTACTTGTAAAGCATTTCTCATACGGATATTTGTATAGTATGTCGTTTACAAGGTTTCTCCGGAGCATATATCATCACCGGCTAACGATTTATCTTATCATAAATAGCTATGGCATGAGCGGATAGCTACATGCATAAATTGTTTACACTTTTGGGCAGATAAACCTGCACACCCTCAAGTATTAAAACCGTTTTCTGGTAGCCTCCATACAAAGTTACCGACCTATTTTGAGTATTTACACAAAACTCAATAACTGGCGAACCACTTGACATCCAAATTTTGGCTCACATAACCCCCTTTATATATTTCAAAACAAATACCCAATCCACAGGGTCATTCTCGTTCGCATCATTTTCATTTTTAATAAATGAAAATAAACTAATGTGCGCACATTTAACTTAATTGATATGTTAACTCCTCTCCCGCTGACCCTGATGAACCAGTATTTTTCAAAATGTGTGTTCTTCACCATTTAATCGTTTTTAAATGAGAAAACCTGCAAAATGCTGAAACGAAAGTAAAACGCGGAGAAAAATCAGTGGGAGTTTTTAAGGTAGTAATTACTCGGGGATCGTTCGCTGTATTTTGCAGGTAGTCCATTACTAATTGTTTTTTTAACCAACCAAAAAACATTTATCACGAAGTTCTTTAAGGAGGAAAACTCATCTTGCGAACTATAAGAAAAACCATGCTTCGGTAGCTAATCTATTTTTAGAAACCTCTGTTTTTTGTAGCAAAAGATTCCATGGCCTTTTGTTTACTGACATCAGGGAGGACGAGCAGAAGGATATGACTTCTTTGTTTATTTATTCCGACCATCACATCCTCTTCGCAGCTACCAGTTGCCTTATAAGGCAGATTACTAACCAAAAATGGATATTTTCTTCTTCTTCTTATTGTGGTTGTTGTTGGCTTACAAAAAATTCCTAGACAGGCTGTCGAATTGTCTGGCATGTCTATGCTATTGATTGTTTGCTGTTGTGCTTCGTTGTTGCAATGACCCTGATCGTGGATAATTTAACCTGCCCGCAGACAATGAACCCAAACAAAAGAGAAGAAAAGAAAAACAATTTTCAGATTCTCATTGCCATTACCCATGAACAAGAAAATGACAACAAAGGGCAATTTGGTATTTCTACTTTTTCATCTTCTTTTGGAGAGGGGAATCACAATAGATGTACATTGAGATCCCACAGGAAAAGATGTTAAGTGGAAAAAACAATCGTTCTGTTAAAGGTTTGTCGCTGCAAAATCACAAAAATGTGAAAGAAGTTGTTGTTAATGCTAATGGTTGAGTTGAGAGTTGGCCTTTCGTGTCAGCTATAGCAAATTTACAAAATATCATTACATGTATTCTCTTTGTCTATCCTTCTTCCTTTCTATTGAAGGCATAATCATGGTGCAATTATTTCTTCTTCGTCTTCTCTTTTTATGGAAGTTGCAGATGGAAAGAACCTTTGAAATTTTTTTTTTTTTTCGCCGATTTTTTACCAAAAACCATTTGTTTTTTTTTTTTTTTAAATAGAAAATTATGATAATTGTTTTCGTTTGCATTGTAACTTGTTGGCATTCGGCTTTTGCATGTGTTCCTTTGAACTAACCGATAAGTGGAGAACGATTTAAAAAAATATTTCTTAAAAAAACATCTATAACATATTTTTGAGCGTAGATTTGTTGAAGAATTATTTTTTTAAAAATCCATAAGAGATTTTTTGAAAAACCAACTCAATAGCGATTTTTTATACTATTTCTTTCTTGGACTATCAAAGCGTTGAGGAAAAAACTACACTACCAATTAATCTTAACTTTCTGCGGAACTAAATCTCGAGCTTGGGCAAAATTCCGATACATTTGCATCCACTAGTGTAGCCAAGGTAATGTTTAACAAAAAAGTGTATATACCCTCAGCCTATGGTTTGCGAAGGTCATCAACCCTTTGTGGGGGAGATACCTGAGAAGAAGGCCGACGGGTCCCACCTTCGAACTATATCTTGGCTTGGTAAAGATAACAGGTTGTGCAAGGTTTAGTTAAATTGGACATTCCTTTCGCCTGAGATTGTAATTATAAATACAGAAATGTTGACTATTTGTGCAGGAAGCAGTGGACCAATGGGTCCCACCTTTGGATTTGAATCGGACATTGCTTTCGCATGATATTACAAAATTTATTTTCAGCAAAATTTTGACAATTTCCTGTGGGAGATACCAGAAGGAGTGGTACGATATTTCCCATCTTCGAACTTGAACTAAGTTTAATGAATTGCATGAGGACCAATATTAAACTTTTTCTGGGGAATGCCAAATTGAAATCTTTTTGGGTTGGAAAATGTGTGGAACACTTATATGGGTGCAATGTCAAAACACAGATGATGAACTAGGAACTTTAACGTGCGGAAAATTAAATTGTGTACAAAAATAAAACTATTTTGACTATTTTCTGGGAAGAAGTTTTTTACCCACCAGAAATGTTATATTAGAGCCACTTCAGAGCAAAAACAATCAAAATGCCGAAATGACATAGGTCCTTCTTTATATAAACCAACATTAAAAATCTTCTTCAAAAATGTTTTTCTTCCTATGAGAACCCGGAATTTGGCTTAAGTCAATATATTGAAATCAGGGCGGTTGACGTTTAAATGGGATCAAACCAGGGGTTTCAAATGGAATGCCATTTTGCAGCCACTTGAATGGACCTTAACCCTTTATGGCTCAATGTTGCCCACAGGCAACAAAATATTTTAGAGCTTATATTAATCCGCGGCAATTAAATGTATATTTTTTGGATTACATGTGTTAAGAGCTTATTATTGCATTTGCTTTTGTTGATATTGGACTTTTATTTTTCGGAAGGAAAGTACTGTATCTCCCGAATGCATGGATGTAGCGACGTCAAATTTTGTTCATATCCTATTTAGGATAGTTACATTAAATCTGTGTACAGAAAATAGTTCTATTGTCACGGGTAAAAATTCGAGCCACAAAGGGTTCAAAATACCGAAAATGAGACGGGGCGATTTTATGGGAGCTATGACAAAACTTGCGACTTATAGAGAATATTTTTACTTTAATATACCGAAAATGGGTAGTACCGTTATATGCGAGCTATATTCAATAACAACTATCCCATCTGAACAAGGCGATACTACGTTCTATATATAGTAGTATATATTCACCCACAATTGGTCATTAGTCGATAGTTTCCGAAGCCAGACAAATAAGTACCCCAATTAAGGGATGTTAGTGGAAGTTAATCGTACATGTCGAATTTCATTCTGTTGCCAGTACTAAAATCACTTTGTGCACAACTCTCTTTACCATCGGCGCGAAATAGATTTCTAGCAGCCCAACATTGCACACCATTTCCACGTACATCAGTAGAAGACTGAACCAGAACAGACCATGCAACCGAATAGTTATGGTGGCCCTTAACCTCTCGAAGGCTTTTGATACCATCACTCATGATAAACTTTCACCGAAAATGCCAACCTCCATATGTGTGGATCCCATTCGTATGTGGGATTCAGAAACAGTAAGTCGCAGACTAGAAGAGTGTAAAAGAGGGCACCCCAAATATCCTCTACCTTTCGGATATTCCACAACCAATGGACGGAATAGACATCATATTGAATACGGATGTTTGTACGATAATGGTATAAGGTCCGATCTTTGATAAAATATGCATGAGCATATACATTGACATATCTGATATTCTAAATGAATTCAATCTGAAGAATATGAAATAATCCGCCACTAAATCGCCTGCCACACTGTTCACAATTTCGACGACTGAAATGAAGCTTTCAACTGTTATATTTAAAGTTCGACAGTATTTTCAAGTCAAGTTAAGATCCTCGAGTCGCTGATCGGCAGCAAATGATGTCCTGACAAAAATACTGTATTGACATCTCATAAAGTAATAGGCCGACCTAACCACCTGGTGCCTCTGTATGTAATACGCATTGGAAGAAATTTGAGGATTAGGATTTGAGGTTCTTGCTTGTCCATAGACACAACTAAATGCTGTCGATGTAAAACCTGTTTGCATGTTATCCTTGTCGGCGACGGGAACACCACTGTCATACCCCCATTAATAGGTTCCTACCACCCAAGCACTTTAGGAGAAAACTTTATGATATATTTATATATATAGAGAGAGGTCCAAAGATACAAGCCTGAAGGCAAATCAGGCATGTCTGAAAAGCATCCATAGCAGCAGAGAAGCTGTCTATGCTCAGGATGGTTCAACAGCGGTGCCAAACACAAGACCTGCATGTGAGATAGGACCACACAATACATTGCACCTGTTCAACTGCCCAGTTAAGTCTGCTCAAATGTCTTCCAACCACGCTCAATTTGGATTGTGAAACTTTTTTTTAGTTTGGAATTACAATCGTATCCTAGATACCCTGACGACGACTTAGAACAGTGAGGTTAGCTATTGTAGAAATAGGCATCTCTGACAGCTATCGAATTGAGTCACATTTCAAATATAAAATTGGAATTTTCACTTACAAAACATAAAATTTTCACCAGTTGATATTAGTGTGCGTCATGATATATTTTATAATCAGGATATAAATAGGTAAACTTACCTGAAAATAGAGAAAAAGTACATATATATATTAAAAATTTCAAATTTATAAATATAAAAAATATATTAGAATTTAATTGAGTGTACTAATATATTTTTGGTAATCCTCATATTGAAAATTAAACATTTTTTACAATACAATTTTGTCTTTGGGAGAATGTGAAAAACTATCCATCTTAATGGTTGTATGTTAAATTGCATTACGATTTCTTTACTTTTTATTGTATTATTTTTTATATTAAAACACATATAAATGTATGTACAAATATATATGTATGCACATTCATGTGACTACCAAGATAAATTTTGCAAACAAAAAATCCGCCGACAAATACGTATATATAGCGTTCTCTATTAAAACGAACTTGACACATAATGCGGTTTGTTTTTTTTTAGTGTTTTGTTCGCCTCTACGTAAATCCGTTAGTCTGTCCACCCATCCGTCCGTCCGTCCATGCATTACACACATTCAACTTTGAGGTTTTTGCAGAAGAGGTGTTCAAGTGCCAAGGCAATATGACAGCCGCTGGTTGATTACTTAGAAACATGATGTGATGCTGGTGCAGAGGCTATTGCCTCTGTGGTTTGGTATTTTGTGGTGTTACTGTGGTGACAGATTTTTTTTGTTTTGGTTCTCTGTTTTTTTACAGAAAATACCATTCATTATATTTATATTATATTAGGTGGTGTTCTTTTCTCGTGTGTGTGATTTTTTGCATATAAATAAATCATACAAACAAAAAAATGTGAATGCAAAGCTATTTATGTTTTCATGATCAATGCGGGACGGTATTGCGGACTTTATATTTACGTTACGAAATACTAATAACTAAAGAAGACGATAACAAATTATCTGCGATCTTTAAAATAATTATAAATTTGGTTTCTGGATAATCTTAGCCTGGGGTTAGTCTTTGAAAATCAATGATTTTCAAAAAAAAAAAAAAAAAAAAAATCTTTTTAACGCATGTTTTTATGGATCCTTGAAATTGTTTTCTAAAAATAGTAAATATCTTGTAAGCGCATTAAAAAATATTTTCCATTACTGGTCACCTAAAAACACTTATCTTTTCACAAATAATCATAAAAAAATATTTTTTAAACACCAAAATGTATTTTTAAAACATTAACAAGTGACGTTGGTTCCCAAAAATAGTTTTTAAAAAAATAAAAGCCTATAGTAGGTACTCAAAAAAATATATATGTTTTTTAAATCAACTTGTATTGGTTCTCGAATTTTTTTTTAATTCACGCCTTGCGTTGGTCCTTCAAAAATATTTTAACAAAAATTAAAAGTTTAGGTTGATCCCCGAAAATATTTTCTTTTAAAATTTTTTTTTTAAAAAAATTCAGGCCTTGTGCTGAGCCTCAAAAATATTTTCAAAGAATATTTTTTTTTAAATCCACGCCTTGAGCCTCAAAGAAATTTTTTTTTAAATCCACGCCTTGAGCCTTAAAAAATATTTTTTTTTAATCTACGCCTTGTTTTGGTCCTCAAAAAATATTCTTTAAAAATCTACGCCTTGTTTTGGTCCTCAAAAAATTATCTTTAAAAATCCACGACTTTGTGTTGGCCTATTAAAAATTATTCTTTAAAAAATTCACGCCTTGTGTTGGTCCATGAAAAAGTATTTTTAAACAAGTAAGGAAAGTAGTAAAGTCGGATGGGGCCGACCATATGACACCCTTCAAAACCTTGGGTATATTCAACAGATGAATCCTAACAGATGTCGCATTTTTAAAGGACCAGTAAAATGAAATTGAATCCATAAACATGTCATTCTGCAACAGATACTAAATTTTTCATTTAATCAGATATAGAAGCTATATCTAAATCTGAACCAATTTTCACGAAACTTAACACACATCATTCTAGACCTAATTCATTACGCTGTGCCAAATTTCGTGCAAACGGAAGGATTTTAAGGGACTTTGGTACACCATTTACCTTAAATCGGATGAAAATATATATGGGAGCTATATTAAAATCTGAACCGATTTTCAGGAAACAGCTAGCCGAGTATCTTCGAGCTGACCTGCCGATCACCAACGAGCCGACGGTAGCCAGCCGATCTTCAACGAGCCGACATCATCAGCCGAGTATCTTCGAACCGACTGTAGCCAGCCGATCTCCAAATCTCAAATCCTCATAACACACATCATTCTAGACCTAATTCATAATTTCGTGCAAATCGAAGGATATATGGGGACATTGGTGGACCATTTTCATTAAATCGGACAAAAATATATATGGGAGCTATATCTAAATCTGAACCGATTTTCACGAAACTTAACACACATCATTCTAGACCTAATTCATTACGCTGTGCCAAATTTCGTGCAAATCTAGAAATATTTTGGGACTTTGGTGCACCATTTACATTAAATCGGACGAAAATATATATGGGAGATATATATATATAAATCTGACCCGATTTTCCCAATTTCAATAGGGTTCGTCCTTGGTCCAATTAAGTGACCTATGCCAAATTTCATCCAAATCGGATCATAAATGCGACCTGTACTTTGCTCACAAAAATACAGACGGACGGACATGCGTAAATCGATTCAGAAAGTCATTCTATGCATATTCTCAAAAGGAACCATATGTCTATCACGATTCCTTTTGCCTGTTAAAAACATATGCACAAAGACATAATACCCTGTACCACAGTGTGGTGAAGGGTACAAAAAATACAGACTTTGTGTTGGTCTATGAAAAAATATTTTGTAAAAAAATCCACGCCTTGTGTAGATCTTCAAAAGGGTCTAGATCTTCAGAAATATTTTTTAAAAAATCCATGCCTTGTGTGGGACTTCAAAATATTTAAAAAAAATCACATTTCAAATATAATTTTAAAAATTTTCAAATCACTTTTTAATGCCAATTGTAGGCTGAGGTACCCTCAACCTGGTTTTATAATTTTGAATTTAAATTTCGTGTTGGTTGTTGTTTATTTCTAAATCAAATGAAAATTCAGCCACAGCACGTATTAAATGTTATTTCCGCTGCTGCTAATGACAGACCCTCAATCAACAAACATGACTGAGTGAAATGAAGCCCAACATAGATTGATTATCAAAAATAACAAAAACTGAAAAACTTTCCAAAACCATGGGTGCCTATCAATATCGGACTTTTTTACAAGCTATTCCATAAATCTAGGGCAGAGATAACACAAGCAAGCGGGTAAATATAACCCAGAAAAACAAAGGTATGGTAGGTTAGAGATATGAACTTCTGATATGGGCCCTTGGAGAAAAGGTCTAAGGTTTCACTCCCCAAAAAAAGAGGGCTCAACACTTTTTTCTTATCTTACAACAAGTTTCTTTTTATTTCTTGTTCGTTCAATCAATCAAAATGCAGCAGGTGGCTAAATGTCCAAAATGGACATAGCATCACGATGACAGCACGGCAAACAAGCCTCCACCACACCCAACGGCACACCGAACGAAATGCTTTGGTGACAAACATTTGACACCCAATTTCCAAAAGGTCTGACATGCATACATGAATTTTCTTGAATATTAGATGTTGCTGTTGTTGTATTATTTTTCATAAGTTATGGCGTATTAGCGCCACAACTTCTAAGAAATTCGAAAAAATAATCTTTCTACAGCTAGACATTAGAGCGTCTCTAAAATTGTCCCATCCCATAAAAAAAGACAAAATGACACCAAGCAACGACAAAAAAACACCACAACAACAAGCGCCCAATGTCTCGATGACATTTTCAAGTGTCCGCCTTGACATCGGAATGTAGAATCCACTTAACCGCCACTTCAATCCAATCCCAAAACACTAATGGACGGACGACACATAATTTTGTGACCTAATGACAGTCATTAGACGAAACGATTCGTTGAAAGACTGAAAAGAGGACTTTTGCTTAATTAACATGAAATTAGAAAATGTTTGATGGGGCCAGGGAACGGCAACATTTTATAGCTGCACGTAACATTGATTTTGGAATTAATTAAAATACAAAAAAAAACAACAAATAGATGCACTTTCAAAACTAATTTGTCACATAAAATTGGTAATTAATTCGGAAGACTCGTGGCATTTAGAAAATAAAATATTGAGTGGACTTTTAAAAGAGTTTTTTAAACATTTTTTTTTCAGGGATCATTTTAAACATCTTTGGAAGACCATTGAGATCGAATCGGCTGAAATCGTAGATATATATATTTGAGCCAATTAAAACCAGTAAGGAAAGTAGTAAAGTCGGGCGGGGCCGACTATATGATACCCTTCACCACTTTTGGTATGTTCAACAGATGTATCCTAACAGACGTCGCATTTTTGAAGGACCATTAACCTATGCTACATTTTTCACGTGCTAAAATATAGAATTGCTTCTAACAATGGGACAAAATTATGAAAATCAATTTAAAGCAAATATAAATCGGACACCCGTTGATTATTTGGATAAATATCTGATAAACATGATGAGTTTGGTGCACCATTTACATAAAATCGGACGAAAATATACATAAAATATATATCGAAATCTAAACCAATTTTATCGAAATTTGTCACAGGTTAGGTTATACCTACTTCAGGTTATATTAACTTCTGTATGTGGTGCAAAATTTTGTGTCAATCGGCCTAACGTTCGGTCTTTTGTGTACCATTTAACTAAAATCTGACGAAACTATATATGGGAGCTATATATAAATCGTAACCGATTACTACAAAATTTGGCAAACGAAATTTAACACACATCATTCTAGCCTTAATTCGGTACCCCAGGCAAAATTTCGTGCAAATCGAAAGATATATAGGGACCTTAAATAGGACGAAAATATATATGGGAGCTATATCTAAATCTGGACCGATTTTCAGGAAACTTGGCACACACAATTTTTTTTACCTCATTTATTACGCCGTGCCATATTTCGTGCAAATCGAAAGATATATTGGGACTTTGGTACAACATTTACCTTAAATCGGACGAAAATATATATGGGAGCTATATCTAAATCTGGACCGATTTTCACGAAACTTAGCACACATCATTCTAGACCTAATTCATTTCGCTGTACCAAATTTCGTGCAAATCGAAAGATATATAAGGACTTTGGTACACCATTTACCTTAAATCGGGCGAAACTATATATGGGAGCTATATCCAAATCTGAACCGATTTTCAGGAAACTTGACACACATCATTCTACACCTAATTCATTACGCTTCGCCAATTTTCGTGCAAATCGAAAGATGTATAGGGACTTTGGTACACCATTTACCTTAATCGGACGAAAATATATACGGGAGCTATATCCAAATTTTAACCGATTTTTAGGAAACTTGGCACACATAATTTTAGACCTCATTTATAACGCCGTGCCAAATTTCGTGCAAATCGAAAGATATATAAGGACTTTGGTACACCATTTACCTAAAATCGGGTGAAACTATATATGGGTGCTATATCTAAATCTGAACCGATTTTCACGAATCTAAGCACACATCATTTTAGACCTAATTCAGTAGGCTATACCAAATTTCGTGCAAATCGAAAGATATATAACGACTTTGGTACCCCATTTACCTTAAATCGGACGAAAATATATATGGGAGCTATATCTAAATCTGAACCGATTTTTAGGAAACTTGGCACACATAATTTTAGACCTCATTTATAACGCCGTGCCAAATTTCGTGCAAATCGAAAGATATATAGGGACTTTGGTACACCATTTACCTAAAATCGGGCGAAACTATATATGGGAGCTATATCTAAATCTGAACCGATTTTCACGAATCTAAGCACACACCATTTTAGACCTAATTCAGTAGGCTATACCAAATTTCGTGCAAATCGAAAGATATATAACGACTTTGGTACCCCATTTACCTTAAATCGGACGAAAATATATATATGGGAGCTATATCTAAATCTGAACCGATTTTCACGAATCTTAGCACACATCATTCTAGACCTAATTCAGTAGGCCATACCAAATTTCGTGCAAATCGAAAGATATATAAGGACTTTGGTACACCATTTACCTTAAATCGGACGAAAATATATATGGGAGCTATATCTAAATCTGAACCAATTTTTCCCAATTTCAATAGGGTTCGTCCTTGGGCTAAATAAGTGAGCTGTGCCAAATTTCATCCAAATCGGATAAAAAATGCGACTTGTACTTTGTTTACAATTTAACATCAACAGACGGACGGACGGCAGACTAGGATTCTTCTGTGTTTTTTTTTTTTTTTTTTTTAATCGAGCAAATGACTCAAAACCCAATTTAATACAATCTGCCAAATTTGGTGTTAATTGAAGAAACATAAAATCGGACGATTGTAGACATAATTCAGTCCGCTATGCCAAATGTCGTCCAAAGCCAAAATTCGTTAAAAGATATACAAGGACTTTAGTACACTGTTCACATTAAATCGGACGAAAGTATATATAGGAGCTATATCTAAATCTGAACGGATTTTTACAAAACTTAACACACACCATTCTAGACTTAATTCAGTACCCTGTGCCAAATCTCGTCCAAATCGAGGGATATACGGGGCTTTGGTACACCATTTACATTAAATCGGTCGAAAAAATATATGGGAGCTATATCTTAATCTGAGCCAATTTTTCCCAATTTCAATTGAGTTCGTCCTTGGGCCAAATAAGGGACGTATGCCAAATGTCTTCCAATTAGGATCCTAAATACGATCTGTACTCTGTTTAAAATTTAACATGGACAGACAGACGGAGGGACAGACATGCAAAAATCGACTTAGAAAGTGATTCTATGCCTATTCTCAAAAGTAACCATGTGTAAATCTCGTTTCCTTTTGTCTGTTACAAACATATGCACCACATATACCCTCAGCCTTATGGCTAATGAGGGTGTATACACTTTAACACGGTGAAAATGTGCCTCATTGAAATATTGGTTCTAGACCCCAAGTTTCTTTGGACCAAATCCGTTTTAAAAAATTTAGATTTCATCCAAACTATGCCCATCTTATTATTTCTTCAAGACTAAGTTCAAATTCGATGATGGGGAATATTGGTCCACTCCTTCTGGAACCTCCACACAGGGGCTAAGTCTAAATGCGGCTATAGTTCATTATCTAACCTTACGTTTTAATTTTTTAGAAAGTAAGGTTGAAATGATTAGAGGTGAAATGATTACAACAGTGTCTTAGATCCAAACTCCAAAGGCGGAACAAATCAGATAACAATTTTAACTTTAAAAAGGGGGTTATATGGGGACTACCCCTAAAAAGGGGGCGAATATTAATCATTTTTGGTAGGGAGATTTGTTACCATATACGACTACAAAATACCAAATTGCAGCATATTCGGTTGAAAAATGCGCTCAAGAACCCCAAAATACCGAACATTGAGGGTACCCTTATATGCAGTGTTGCCAAAACTTTGTTGAGGAAAATGCTAGATTTTATTGAAAAAAATGCTAGAAAGTGCTCAAAAATTTAAAAAAATGCCAGAAAAAAGTGCTAAAAATTTCTAGGACAAAATTGTTAATATTATATAATGAAATATTAATCAGAAACCCCATTTATTCTTAACAGCTATTCGTTGTCGATTTAGCCATGTCCGTCCGATTGACGTCGCAATATTGAAGACAGAGCTTTGGAATTTTGCACATACGTTGGTACTACTCCTATGAAATTTGATATTGGAAATGGAATATATCAATCCTTTTTAGGTACACCATACCCCAATATTTGTTTTTTAAGCTTTTAGGCACATATATTTGTATATTGTGTTCTACCTGGATATAAAGTCTTCTTACTAGAACTTATCAATATTGGTCCACTTTTAAGGGTAGCCCTCATCAATTGCATTGGTTTTAATTTGATTGTTTAAATGTTGTTGAGTAAAAAATCTCCCTATAAAAAATTATTAATAAGGGGTAGCACCCAGAGAGCGGTACCCTCTCCATTATTCGACATTTTGGGGACGTCGGACATGCAACCGAATTGACTAATTTTTTTTTTAATTTTTTTGTTTTGATGGATTTTGAAATCTTCTTACTAAAATATAAATACTAATAATGTCCAAATTTGGTTAAGGTATATATCTGTAATTTCACATTGCCTACAAATATGAAGACAATTATCAATTTTCGTCCCATATGCGTACTTTTAAGGGTTTATAATCGCATTCCAAACAGCGACTTTAATATAAAAAATATGTTTGCCAAAATGTTTCTATTTTGGTCCTTATTCTGGCACAATCCCAATATAAAGGGGTACGCTCACCTTTTCGGTAATCTAAAGTGGTTATAACTTGGCATTTGGGATTCCCGCTGAATAAAAAACCTGTTTTCAGAAAGTTCCAACATAATTCATGTTCATTATTTTTACATCGCTCTCATGAAATGTACAACTTAATTTTTATTTTCATTTTCCCAAATAAACAATTTACCAACAGACAATGTCATAGTCACCACATGAAGTACCCGACCATTTTTTAAGAAATTTGGAATGCACGGCACATGCTGGATAGCATTGGAAAATCAAATTAATCGCGTGAAACATAGCGAAAATTCAATGCGTCAATATGAAATCTTAAAACAGGATTTTTTGGATTGAAACCAAAATTTTGTAAAAAAAATTCCTAAGAAATTAAAAATGCTAAAAAAAGTGCTAGGTGCTAGATCAATTTTTTTGGTGCTAAACGAGTTCAAAAAGTGCTAAATCTAGCACTAAAAGTGCTAAATTGGCAACACTGCTTATATGGGACCTATCCGAAAAAATGAACCTATATTCATAATTTTTTTCGTGGACAGATTTGGTACCTATTAAGAACTCAAAATACTAAATTACAGCTAATTCGGCGTAAAATACTGAAAATTAGGAGGTGCCGTTATATGGGGGCCACAAGGAAAAGTGGACCTATATTTATAATTTTTTGTGGAGACATTTAGTACCCAATAAGAAGCCATTGTAACAAATTCAGCAAATTCGGTTGAAAAACGTGTTCAAGAACCCCAAAATACCGAAATGTGGGGGGGAGCAATGCCTAAACGTCGACCAATAAAGCCCACCTTCGACCTTGACCTGCCTACAGACAAAAGACGACTCTATGCTATATTTTAGCGATCTATCGATCTAATTCGTTTAGACGTTAGAGTGATTACAACAGACAGACGGACATGACTATATCGTCATAGAATTTTAGATCAAGAATATACATACTTTATAGGGTCGGAAATGATAATTTCGATGAGTTAGAAACGGAAAAACAAAATTAATATACCCTCCATACTATGGTGGAGTGTATAAAAGGAGGAATAACGATTTTTTTTAAATCCAAGCCTAAAATAGATTGAAAAATGCTGGATTTTATAATCATTTTTTTTTTTTTTTTTTGAAAATGACAAACTGTATACACCCTCCATATTATGGTAGGGTGTATCCAATACTTTCAAACTTTGCATGCACATAATTACCTCTCTAATTTACTATTTCAAAAATGTAATTACTTAAAGTCAAAATAACTACAACCCAAAAGCAACAACAAATACTCATTGTAACCAAATTTAGCCGATAAAAATCACTGCAGTTTGACCATGGACTTGAAGCATGGCCACTCAAATAGTCATAATATTTGATATTCTCGTACCACGACGATACATGTCCAGCATTAACTAATATACCATAAAACAAAACTTCGTTTTACAGAGGGGAAGAGAGAACGAGTGGAGTAATTAAACTTTGCGTCATTAAAACATAGTAAAATAAACGAAATGTGTAAAACAAACTAATTAAATAATTTTACGATGGAAAAGTGATTTTATTTTTAAATTTAATTGGCATTTTTTTAATCGAATATTTGTTAATAATTATATTCAAATATTTATGGAATTTCGAATATAAAAAAATATAAACAACATAACACATGCTTCGATTCTGAATTGATAATATTTTTTCCAATTTATTAAAAATTCCCAAATACACACAAAGGAGGCCTAATAAAATAAAAGACCTGTGACAAATAAATAAAAAATTAACGAACCAACAACTGGTTCGGAAGACACCAATGACTCACGGTGTCACTGACGTGCCTGACGTCGTAACATTTATTGCACCTGTATACCACAGAAATTCCCAAGAAATTTTATTTTTTATTTATTTTGTTTTGTTATACATTTTTTGTTTTTCTTTTTTAGCTTTTTTTTTTAATTATTAACCAGCCATCCTCTTGACTTTCACGTTGTGGTGATAGCTTCAAACGTGCTGTGAAATAATATGCGCCATATCAAAATAGAAACATTGTTGTTGTTATTATCTGTTTTTTTATTAGGAAGTTCACAATGAATTTAATACTTTGAAACACAATGAAAGCAACACAACAAAAATAATAATTGTACGTCATAAAAATTCCACCCCGCTAACGAATATAATTTCAATATTAGCTGATAACAATAATCAAGTATTTAATATGCATGTTTTGAATGTTATATGGGATTACTATTTATATTTTTGAGGGGCCAATAAAAAGCAACACATTAAATAAGCTTAAATATTGGAAAGAGATTAATGGGTTTTTATGAAAAAGGCCATTAGCATGCACTCAAGTGAATGTTCGAAAGCAGACACGTGCAAAATTTTATTTAGGGCAGAATTTTATATAGCCAACCCAAAGATGTGTAAAACTCTTTTGCAAAAAGCCCTTTTATCTTTATGGTAAGTTCCGGCTTCTAAGTCCGCAAGTCCGCCTTTGTTTCAATATTATCGAGAAATGGGACATAGTGATATTCAATAGCGATATACATCATGGCCTTCAAGAGTAAACCCATTGTCTTCTCTGATGTTAGATAACATTAGGGTCTACATTGGAATATGACCTTGAAGTCTTCTATGAAAGACAAATAAAATTCCGCGAAAGAAGAAGGCTTCATCATCCTCACTATAAAAACCAGATCGTGTTCTATAAAGGAAAATAACTTGGCCTTATATACACTTTTTGAGTCGATTTACGCATGTCCGTCTGTTCATGTATTCTTGTAAACAAAGTACGGGTCGCATTTATGATCCGATATAGATGACATTTGGCGCAGCTAACTTATTTGGGAAAAATTGGTTCAGATTTAAATTTGACATATCGCACTGAATTGACTCTAGAATAATGTGTGCTAAGTTTCGTGAAACTCGGTTCATATTAAGAAATAGTAAAAAATGTACGAAAGCCCCTACATTTCCTTCGATTCGCACAAAATTTGGCATATCGAAAATTGGGGGTACCGTCATATAGGGGCTACCAGAAAAAGTAGACCGATATTTATATTTTTTGTGGAGATATTAGGTACCCAATAAGAACCCATTTTACCAAACTTCAGAAAATTCGCTTGAAGAGCGCGCTCGCTATGGGGGCTATGCGTAAACGTAAACCGATATATTCATCTTCGAACTTTACCTGCCTCCAGATAAAAGTCAGTTCTATGCAAATCTATCTATCCAAAATCGTTTAGAGGCTGGAGTGATTACAACAGACTTATTATTCCCTGCATATTTAATTTAGTCCAATTTCATGTAAATGGTCCTTCAAAAATGCAAGGTCTGTTAGGATGCAAAGTGGTAAAGGGTATCATATAGTCGGCCCCGTCCGAGTTCAATACGTTACCATAAACTCTTATATACCAATATATCACCTTTTATCGGGAAAATCCATATTAAATATGATGTTAACCCTTTTATTCGTGTCTGTGCATTTCTCATGGGTAACACTATACCAGCCAGTCCAACAGTTTGTTCGCATAAAATGCTAAAGCTCCACCAAATGAATTTGGCATTCTCTCTTTCTCTTTTCACTCATACGTTCATGATAAGAGAGCTCCAATTCACAATAGTTTTCTTATTTTGTTATAAATAACTCAGCAACTGAGAAAGAGAGATAGAGAACGCCATTCTCTTTCCAAGCTAAAAAGGGTAAACAATGGCAAAAACAAACAAACAAACAAACAAACCAATTATTGGCAGCTCTCTTTTTGGTTTGGCTCCATTGCCAACAATGCGCCAACAACAACAACAGCTAAATGATTCACCATGGTGACGATGCGTTGAAACGTCATTTGGGTTTTTGTGCGACATGTATGAATATAAATATAAAAAGAAAACATATTTAAATGTGGAGCACACAAATAAATTTTAAATTTGTTTAAAAGAGAGAAGAGTGCAATATAATGGCGGTTTGTTGTTGTTTTTGCAGAGTATAGTAGTAATAAATATGGCAAACAAAAGGCAAATCAGATTAGCTCGTGAAAGTGTTTTGTTTTGTTGCCGTCGTGAGATTAGCACAAATGATAAGGCGATAAACTTGAGTAGTTGAGCTATAATTGCCGTAGCAATGGGGTTGCCAAATGCCAGTATTATTTAATGTGGATTTTGTATGGTATTGAATGATTGAGTTACCACAAAACGTTTACTGCAGTTATTTATTTACGAGTACCCCCATTTAGTTAATTACCCAAAGCGAGCATAAATTACCAACTACAAATGGGTGCATACAACAACAACAGCAAAGCAACAACTCCATTAATCAAGTTGTCATTTAAGCCAAACACCAATGTTTTTTGCCTTATTTAAATGTTTTATTTGTTTGTTTTTTGCCTTCGAAAGACATAACTCCCACTGCATTTTGTTTAGGCCAAATATTAATATGTTGTCAATGTCTTTTTTGTGCACTGCCATTTTTTTGCCTTCTCTGTTCGGATTTGCTGTTTTTTTATTTTCTTATTAGCTGTTCATATTTATTTTTAGCCCCGTCAGCACCATTGTCAGTTCATTAATATTCGTTGCTGGTTTTTGGAAAATAAGAAAAAAACTGCATAAACCACCACTAACCAACTTAAATGACATTTTTAAAATGGGATTTTGCACCAATGGATTTTCTTTTTACATTTTTTTTGTCTGACATAATACCTTCATAAGACGATAATTAATATCGGCTGAGTCAGGGATTATCACCCAACCCACATATGTATATGGACTTTTTACATGAGCCACGAGAACTAATTTTAAGACATTTGTGCTGACTAACCATCGCGATCCTGCGAAGGCTAAATATCTATGGTTACAAATGGTGCGGTACATAGGTTACCTATGGATGTACAGTGAGTCACAGTCAAAAGTATTCATTCGTTTTTTTCAATATAACCAGTAAGGAAAGTGCAAAAGTCTGGCGGCGCCGACTATATGATACCCTTTACCACTTCGGGTACATACATAGAAATATCTACAGTATCCTATAGATAGAACAGACATAGAATCTTTGGAGGATAGATATTGGAACCAATTGAAAAACCCCCATACATATACCATTTTGAAATCAATGAAAAATTGCATGTCAAACAGGTTGACTTGGTTTCTTTGGTGTGTCATTTGTATGAAATTGAGTACAACCCTGCAAATAATTGTGGACTACGTGATCCATTTCAGCAGCTGCGGACTGGTTACAACATTGTCCTATGTAATGCAGCTATGGACCATGTCATTGTCAATCAAGAATGTTTTGGTTAAGAAATGTAACGGCAAATGATCGTTTTTTATCGTTTGCTCATTAATTTGTTGTTTTTGCAAGCGCTAGTTTTTTTTGCAGACACGTGTTTATCGTTTTTTTTTTGGCACAAATTTGACATTGATTTTAGTTTGTTTCTGGAAGCGTTGTGCGTCGGTTGCATCGTTGTGCGTGGTGATAAATTGCAAACAAAAGATTGTGTAAACAAAAGTAAAAGATTTGAAGGTAAAAAGAATAACTTATAAAAAAATGGAATGTAGTTCGCGTCATAAAAGACGGCTTTTAAAAGCTGAAAAAGAAGATTTTGTCAAAAGACTATTTAGTTCAAGTGTTGAGTGTGAACAAATTGAAGTAGAAAAAAATGCCGAAGCAGATTCAGATTCAATAGTTGAAATAGAAGGGACAGAAAATGATTATTACAATGCAAATGAAGAATTTGACAAAAGAAACAACTTTATAAGTGCTTTAGGGCAATGGCAGTTAAAAAGCCGGACATCCAACCAGAACATGAGAGAACTGCTAATAATTTTAAAAAATTATGGTTTGGATGTGCCTCTCTCTCCAATGACACTGGTGCAAAAAGTTAGTTCGAGGGCAGATATAATTTCTGTTCCTCCTGGTGAATATGCACATTTCGGCCTGAAACAAAATTTAATGAAAGCAGCACAAATTTTACAAAAATATGAGGAAATAATTTGCGATATTAATATTGATGGTTTACCCATCTTTAAAAGCTCAAATCTTCAACTTTGGCCAATATTAATTAAAGTTATTAATATTAGAAATATAAAGGTGTTTCCTGTTGGTATTTATAAGGGCAAACAGAAACCTCATGATATAAGTCAGTTCCTAGAAAAACTCGTTGAAGAAATTTGCGATTTACAGGAAAATCACTTGTTTATTGGTGGCAAAAAAATTAGTTTTAAAATAAGAGCTGTGATTTGTGATGCTCCCGCAAAATCATTCATTTGTGGGATAGCTCACCATTCATCTGCAAATGGTTGTTCAAAATGTACCCAAGTGGCCAAAAAAATATGCAATGTTTTAACTTATAGTTCAGAAGTAGGTACAATTATAGACGATGACGACTTTGCTAAAAGGAAATATAAAAATCATCACCAATTAAAATTTATTGAAACCAAAACACCATTGGAGAAAATAAATTTAAATATGATAAGTCAAGTTCCTTTAGACCCAATGCACGTTATTGATTTAGGGGTAACTAGGAAAATGTTGATGAAACTAGTAAAAAATAAAGTGAATGAAAAAATTTCAATTTCGAATAAGGGAAATATATCTAAATTACTAGTTTCATTAAAAAAGTGTATTACTAAAGACTTCACAAGAATGCCTCGTAGTTTGGATGAACTTGCGAACTGGAAAGCTACAGAATTTCGTCAATTCTTACTATACACTGGTGTTTTAGTCTTAAAAAACAATGTTGGTGATGATTTTTATTACACGTTTTTAGTCTTTCATTGTGCTATAAGGCTTTTGTCATGTCCAAAAAACTTTGAAAATAACATTGCTGCCGCCGAAGATTTGTTGAAACTCTTTGTTGAAAATTTCAGTGTCGTTTTTGGTCCTCAAAACGTTACCTATAATGTGCACAGTTTGCTTCATATATGTGAATGCGTCAAACAGCACGGTTTGCTGTACAGCTTTTCAGCATATGATTTTGAGAACCATTTGCAAATGATAAAAAAAGATGTTCGCAAACCGACTGATATTCTAAATCAATTACACAGAAGAAATGTCTTGCAAAATTTAATAGAAGAGCCAAAAACATTGGGGTTAAAAGAAAAAAATGGACTTATTTATGGTTACTTGGGTGATGAATACTGGTTGAGCATTAAAACACCAGATAACATTTGTCTTGTAATGCCATTTACCCCGTTAAAAATTACAGGCTTCAAACGAGGAGAGAATAATAAAATTTTTTTTAAAGCGAGACGTTTCAAAAATATTTGTCCTTTTTTTGAAGAGCCATTGGACTCATTATCAGCATTAGGTATATGTATTGCTGATAAGATATTAGAAGATAGTGAGGAAATATTTAATATTGAAAATATTAATTGCAAACTAATATCATTGCCCTTTGAAAATAAAGTGGTTTTAATGCCAATTCTTCATAGTTGCATTTAAAGTTGCAAAAATTAACGTCTCATTTATTTAATATAGCCAACACTTTTAATCTACGCAATTCTAACTGATATCTTCGCAATTCGACAATATTTAAAATGGAGGGCAGAAATCTTAAACATCTAAATACTTGCAACAGACTTTCTAATTGTAAGTAAATTTATAACATACATTTTTCAATTTTCTAAAGCCATATTACTATGTTTTTCAGATAGTGCCAAAGAAACGCCATGCTGTTCTTGCATAGAACTCAAAGGTAGTTTTTGTTAAATATGGAGTTTCGTCTTTATTAATAACATTGTTTAATTTATAGAAATGATGGCTGGGATGATGACTGAACAAAAAAAATTACAGGAACAGCTCTCAAAATTACAAAGTAAAGTATAATGTTTTTTTCGTCATCGTTATTTTTTGTTATATAGTTCTTTCTCTTATAGCAACAACAGAACAGCAAAACAAAATAATAGTGGAAATGTTAGCAGAGCACAAATTACAGCTGCAAACCCTCAATAAGTCCCAGAAAAATGTTACTTCCCTGTCAAGCAAATTTCCCCTCAAATCCGAAGAAGATCTCCAAAAAGTTGAGAGTGAAATATGCGATTCGAATGAAGAAAAATATGTAAGTAATCGTTGCCCTATATTGTATATATGTTGAAATACCTTCAATTTTAAAATTATATACTTTTTCAATATTTTTTTATTTTTAGATATCTGCTGTAAAGTATTTAATCGATGGCAGCGCAATAAAAAATTTGGAACGCATTTTTTCCCGGGAGATTTGCGTAATGTACAATACGGATGGTATTTGTGGGAAAAAATGTTTGAAGAATTTTAAAAGAATATATAAAATTGTTATTGGTAAGTATTCTGATTCTAAAACATTATTAAGTTTTAATGAATTTCTTTATTTTAGCTGCAATAAGTGACTATTCCCCCAATAGCGAAAAAGAATTTCGAGCAGCACTCCAAGTCGTAAAAAAAAGGCACTTCCGAGTTGTTTGTTCCCAAAACAAAAACAAAAATTAATTATATAATTTGTTAATTACATGTAATTTTTAATTTTTTTAATGACAGTGAATTGGAATATTACTTAAGTTTTTTTAATGAATTTATTATTAATTATATTATTTATCTCACTAAAGACTATCAATGTACCTGCAGAATGAAATATTTATTTTTATGTTTTATAGAATAAAACACTAATACTTATAGTACATTACTTATGTTGTATTATTTCCTGTTTTTCTCTGAGTGTATATATCGTTAAATCAGAGAAAAGCGCAAAATAAATAGACCACTTAATGGATTGGTTTCAAAACTAGCCCTCTGGGGTACTCTATGGACTAGTTACACGGATTAGTTTTAAGATCAACCGTATGTGGTGTACCATAGAGTAATGACGTGGACTAGTTTTGAAACTACTTTGATGTAATGCAAAGCTGGGTTACATGGTCCGGCCCTAGGACATAGCAATGCTAAATCGGTTAGGTTTTTTCAATGCATTTGGGTTAGTTTTGGACTACTCCTGGTCTGTTATGGACTACTCTTTACACGCGTGTAAGGGTTAGGCGCATTATTTGCAGGGAATTATGTATGGGAGCTATATACAAACATATGTACCTAATTGAGCAACCTTTGCATGCACAATTTGTTTTTGTTAACATTCTAAATTCAATTTAATACTCTCTGCCAAATCTCGTGTAAATCGAACAAACATATGCCCTTCGATGCACCATTTACTTAAAATCGAACGAAACTATATATAAGACTTATATCAACATCTGAACCGATTTCAACAAATCATCATTTTTTTTCCTCAATTGCATTCGCTATGCAAAATTTTGCTCAATCGAGAGTTTGGTGTATCATTCACAAAAAATCAGACGAAACTATATATGGAAGCTATATCTAAACCTGAACCGATTTTAACAAAACTTTGCAAACATCAGTCTGGAACTAATTCAGTACTCTGTGCAAAATGTTGTCTCAATCGGACAAATATTAGGAGTTTGGTGCATCATTCACCTAAAATCGGAAGAAACTATATATGGGAGCTATATATCAATCTGAATCGATTCCAACAAAACTTCGCAAACATATGTATGGACCTAATTCAGTGTGCTGTGCAAAATTGTGTCCCAATCGGACAGCAATTGGACGTTTGGTGCATCATTTACATAATATCGGACGAAACTATATATGGGAGCGATTTTCTCCAATTTCAATAGGGTTCGTCCTTGAGCCAAATAAGTGAACTATGCCAAATTTCATTAGAATCGGATGATAAATGCGACCTGTACTTTGTTCACAAAAATACATGGACGGACGGACGTGCTTAAATCGACTCAGAAAGTTATTCTATGCTTATTCTCAAAAGGAACCATGGGTCTATCTCGATACCTTTTGCCTGTTACAAACATATGCACAAATACATAACACCCTGTACCACAGTGTGTTGAAGGGTGTCATGTATGTGAACCGATTTCGTGAAAATCGTTTCAGATTTTGATATAGCTTCTATATATTTTTGTTCAATTTTTAGTTAATGGTACACCAAAGAGTCAAATTTAGGCCGATTGGCACGAAATTTTGGACAACGTACTATGATTAGTATAGCCTAATGTGCACCAAGTTTTACTGATATCGGGTCATATTTAGATATAGCTCCCATATGTATTTTCGTCCGATTTTTTGTAAATAGTACACCAAAGAGATAAATGTATGCCGATTAGCACCAAATTTTGTTCGTCGTACAGAAGTTAGTATAGTCTAACGTGTGTCAGGTTTTGAATGGTGCACCAAGGACCAAAAATATGGCCGTACTGAAATTAGTATTCTTAAAAGATCGACGTCTGTTAGGGTGCATCTGTTTAATATACCCATATTGGTAAAGGGTTTCATATAGTCGGGCCCGTCCGACTTAACTACTTTTCTTACTGGTTTTATATTGAAAAAATCAAGTGGATACTTCTATATTGAATATGTTTAACCACTAATAACCCGAAAAGGCACAGGACAATGCAGCAAGGAATTTTATATATAGAATAAGGGTATTTCTTTCGGATATATCTCTGTGAAGGAGATGTTTACCTACCATGAACCCCTAATACCAAGTTATATGATATATAAGAATCTATAAGTTACCCTATAAACTTAATTTTGTATATAAAATGTTCCCAAGAGTCGAATGTTCCCAAAACCATCGCTGGACCTATAATTTATTGGGGAATGTGCCAAACAATAATAATGTCCCCAAAATAGTCAATGTGTCCCCAAATTGGTCACTATATATATATACATATATATATATATATATATTTGTGGGGATAATTACTACAGATTTGGACCTTTATATGAGGACTATGTCAAAACATGGACCTATACTGATAGTGGTCTGTGAAGCAGATGTTTAACTACCATGTTCCCGTAATACCAAATTGTTGTAATTTCCGATCGAATGTGCGCCTAGGATTATCAAAATAATTAACATAATCAAAATACCTATAATGTGACGGGACCTTTAAACGGGACTTATACCTAAAGATAGACCGATATTTGTAGTAAAATTTTAAAATCACCCAATCGGAATAAAATGATCAAATCACAGTACATTCGGAAGTAGGTACATCCACTTCGGTGAAAAATTTGTTTTTTATAATGATTTGATGAAGCAGGCCACCTCGAGAACAAATTGTAATCAGTTGGTAGCTGTGCCCTACCTTGTATTAATTATGCCATGGGACTACCCCAAAAGTTGAGCCAATATTGACATTTTCTACCCCATGAGAAATCAAAATATAAAATTACAGATTCAAAAACGTGCCCAAACTTTCCAAAATACCGATAGTTAGGATGTATCGTAATTTTAGGTTTACCTTAAAAAATGGACCAATATAGATATTTCTTGGTAGGAAGATTTTCTACCCAATGAAACCCCAAAATATCGATTGAAAATCTTGCCAAAAATACCGAGTAATGAGGTATACACTTATATAGAGAATATATTAATACGTGGACCTAAATATCCATCTTTAATATCGTGCGGTTTCTTAGTAAATAATTCGAGGCGTTGCAAAGGCATTGACAAATTTAATGTCGTTAGTTTTATATGCTACCCCCAACTTCTATGGCTTCAAAAAATCCCACCAGATTTTTTTCAGTTATAAAAATAACAATTTCTTAATGGCGCCCAACTATTAAACACCTTAATCTAAACACAGCACAATAAAACTCTCACATGGCAACTCTATCATAATGATTTGTTTTCAAAGATTCGATTGACCGCATCAATTGCATAATGAACCATAAAACAATAGTTAACAAAAAAAACCCCTTTGGAGGGAAAATATTTTTCCATTATTAGACGTCACCACACTCAATTTGTAGCTATCGATAAGTGATTCAGAGTAAAAATAAATCGAACTCTGAGTGGAGAATGAGATATTCACGTGTAACCTCCTCTATAATATAACTCTGCTCAATATTAGTCTCACAAATAAACACAAATACACAGCGGAGCAAATATGTACAACAGGTGGTATAGTAAATAACAACAGAAAATGTGGGGGTTTCCATCGCACCTCAATGTGAGGGTGGAGGGCGAGACGAAGAGAGGAGAGAGCAGTTTGAAAACAAACAATATTTACAATCGTAAAGCTTGATATTGAAAAGGTAAAATATTATCGAAAAATTCTAATCATAATGAGAACAGTAAATAGTAGCTTCCTCCATACCTGGCCCACACCACCCATAACAAATAACCGCAATTGAAAAAAGAAATATGTTTTTTCTTGATTACTTTATAAACAATGCCTGTCAAGTTTTGTTTTTATCTGAAAATTCCTAAAATAACTGTCAGTGAGTAAAACAAAAACTTTTGAATGCGTCATAATTTTGGATGTAGGAGAAGCTTTATGACAAAAAATACGAAATTAAAATTCTCCAAACTCCGTGAAACTGGTTTTGTGCCAACATTTTATCTGTCGGACGCGTACAAAAAAATAAAATACTATTTTTTTTGGCGATGAATAAATAAAAGTATTGTGAAACCGGTTTCATTGTTTGTTTACGCCATCGCTGGCAGCAGCATTCACATGATAATGAAAAACAGATTTTCTAGATAAAAAAAAAAAAAAACTCGCAATGAAAACTGTTGTAATTGCAGAACTAAGATTAGAATTTATTTTTAGTTGAAATATTAAGAAACAAATATAGGAACGTTATAAAAATACTTTGTTGTCATAACAACATTGAATGTGAATGTTGAATGGTCAGGGTTGCCATTGCAGATGTTCAAAATTAGGATTTTTACGATATTCGAAATATGCGTGGCATATTCCAAAAAATATTGTAAATTCTAAATTTTCGAGGGACAATATGTATTCGATTATCGATTGTATATTAAATAAAGTATAGAAAATCCTGATCATAATACCTTTCTATTTCGATTTATCTATGTATCTCTGTTACAGACACATTGCTAGGATGTTTGGTATTGAAAATGGAATATATCGGTCAACGTTATGGTGTAACCCCCTTGTGGATTTGTGCAGCCCCAAGGGTTTGTAACGCCGCGAAATATTGGTCCTATATCAACCTTTAAGTCTACAGTCATATCTCGACTAGCTTAGTCGATCTAGACATGTGTGTCCGTCTGTCCATTATAATTTGTAAACACGATACTGACCCCATAATTGAAACTAAAGGTATTTTCGTGTTCCAAAAAAACTAAAGGTATTTTCGTGTTCCAGGGACTCCAACAAAACAGAATTGGTACATTTGAACCCCTGAATATATTTTTGTTGGTGTTTTTTTATCACAGTATTATTCATCGCTACAACAAAAATATGCTTTGAAAGGGCTGCTTCTAGAGAAAGACAAATGCCGAACTTTGACAAATTTGAATTCAATTAGAAAATGCAATTTCGAATCAACTGCTATAATGTATCAATACACGACCCTTGTAAAACCACATAGGCCAATATGCCTGAAGAGTCGCTTAACCAACGGCGAAACGCGTCGCATAATGGTGGGTACGTAGGTACTACCCCTGGCTTTCCTTTTCATTGCAAAACTTCGATCATTAAGTTCGATTCGAAAGAGAAAAAGAACTGTCTTATAAAGGATTTTTATTAACGTATGGGATAGCCTTCGAACCGCTGACCGTTGCTTAAAAATTTGTTTGTTAAGCTGGCTTTGTCAAATGTGGAGGCCTACAGGAGAACGGCAACGAAATTCACTGACTTAGGGCCATACGTTTTGTTGTTCACAGTTCTCCTCTACTGCGATGGATGAGGTGGTCTCCGATTATGTTGCTCTACCTGCCTGACCTACTGTGCCTGTATGGATACCATTTGATAGGCTTCTTGATATAGAGGTTCACGTTTATATCTGACGTCTCTTGGCGGGGCAGTTCTGTTCATAAGACTATGACAGGGGTGTTCCAGACGATAACACCCAAGCAAGTACTGCATCGACAACATATATTGTGTCAATGGGCAGATAAGATCTTCGTCTCCTCATGAAGATTGTCCACTGGAGTCATGAGAAGACACCCTGCTGATTTTGTGGCAGATATTTTCGTATTCCTCAGATGGAAGAAATTTTCGAGACAGCTTTAAAGAAGTTTTACCTCTCACAAATGTCATCAACAATGGGATCCGACGTCATGATCATCCGCATACATTACGAGCTCTATCCCGTGGTTGTGGAATATTCAAAAGGTAGAGGTTAAACAATTCCGAAGATATGACCCCTCCTTGGAGAACTCCCTGTTTCACTCTACGGGGTTTAGACTTCCTCTATCTAAATTCCACATACGACTGGCGTCCTCACATATAGTTGATTATCCAACGTTTCAAATTCGTCGTTGATTTATCTTCTATATATATCCTCGAACAGCTCGGCATGGTTGACGGTATCGAGAGCCAAGTCAGATTGGTCAAATGCCACCATAACTATTCGGTTACAAGGCCTGTTCTGCTTAAGTCCTCTGCTAATATGTGTGGAAATGACGTGTAATGCTGTTGTTATGCTGTGCATCTTGCGGAATCAATGCTGATGGTGAACAAGTGAAAAACTGTTTCTCAACGATCGGAGGAGTAGCGCTTCATATGACTTTGCTACTAGAGACAAGAGTGAAATCGCTCTGTACTTCAGTAGTGGGACCCCCCTGCCTATTATCCAGGCTTCAGGAATTTTGTGGATGGTTAACAAGTTTATGACTGATGTTGAATACTCAACCCGGGTTCATCCAGCTGCTTAATCATTATCATGGATATTCCGTCCGGGCCCAATTACATGTTCGTTATCTTAATGAAGTGCTTCACTCTTTTGCATTCACACCACCTTAGGTCTTTAATTTGTCTTGAATAGTGTATTCTCCCAAGAATTGAAGGTTTGCAAAAGCTGGACAGTGGACAGGGAAACTATCCATACTTTCGCTGTCTTCTCCACACGTACTGCATCTGCTGCTTTCTAAGCATCTATCAGTTTGCTGTTTCAACATGGTCGGAGATTTGGTTTACCCATAAAGTGTTTGTGTTCTTTCTGGTTCCTTCGTTATCTCCATGACCTGCACGTGTTGGACCTGCACGTGTTGCCCATATCTATAATTTGCTATCACATCCCCTCTTAGTCCTATGTAACACAGTACCTATATGATTCGTACAAGACCGTGTCGCGAGAAATTGCTTACGCTTATTTATACATTTAAATTCAGTTTTGGATTTAGCTGTTTTGGAAGCTATGGCTTTTATGACTTCTTGACTATCCGCCGCAATATTTATTATCTGACCAGTGTTTTAACTTAACCATGTTAGACACTCTGTCATATACCATAGACAGACGACAGGCTTAATTTGCATTAAAAATGTCTTAATTTGAATTAATATTTACCCCTGACAGACGAGAGTTTCTGCATTTACGAAACAGTTTTTTGCTTCAAAACAATTGTTTGTATGTGTGTAGGATGAATATTTTTACATTTGTATCGATTTTTCGGGATTACATCTTTAGGAAATAGAAATAATGGCGGAATAGCAACTATGATCATAGCAAAACAGCTCCCAATTTAAGAAATGGTTGAAATTTGCCTTCATTTCTTATTTTTATTTTCATAAATATAAATAAATTTGACAAGAAACAATTAATTTTCGACAGCATTGCCATATTGAAATTGCCTAATTCAGTATAAATTCAGTTTGATTTTGTGCATTAACAACACATAAAAATGAGGATAATGTACAAGTTAATTTGAATTAAGGCTGTTAATGCAAATTAAGGCTGTCGTCTGTCTAGGCTAATAGCTTGTACCTCCGCCTGTAGTATCGTATGGCATGTGAAGTAACATTTCGGTTCTTCAATATAAAGTTTCAGTTCCGACTTTCATGCCATCCAGGAGCCGCCTGAGTAACAACAGTTGTTAGAGGGCATTTGCGCTAGTATTCCAGCATCCCATTAATGTCTCTACGGTATCACTGTATCACATGATGTGACTAATATTCAAATTCAAAGCAAATTAGGTCTGATTCAAATTGACTCAAGCCGATTGTAGCCTGCACTATATTTTTGTGCGGTCCATTGTGTTGATCCACTCGTTCATTGTTTTAAGTGCGAAAGCTGCAACGGCCTCCTCATATTTTATTTGGACAAATCTCGTAAAATGCGAAATTACTCCCCAATTTATAATATTCCAAAAGCTCTCTAAAATACCCTCTTGGAATTTCCCTAAATATAAAAATTCATTTGGTTGATGGCAACCCTATGCCAAGAGTACCACGCTACTTAGTGATTGAGTACAATGATAAATAATGCCTGTTTGGTGTAGTTTGTTTTTGTTGTTGTCACTTCCACTAATAAATCGCCCAGTACTTATGCACCACTGGTATGCAAATTTCAGAGGCCTCTGGTCGGCCCAAGGGTGATGCGGCGACAACACTAAACATGCAAGTTTTTTTTTATTTATAATTGACATAATTTTGTCATTTAGCTACGACGAGATTTGTTGTTATTGTTGTGTATGGTGGGTACAGCGATGGTGGCGGCGTCGAACATGCTCAACAACAATCGGTAAATCAGAGTAGGTTAATTGACACTTACCACAAATTAAAATCAGAACATCCAATCCGACACGCATTAAAATCCTTTTATTTGTTGTATCCATTTTGTTGAGGTAGACTGTTGGAGGAGTGGCGGCGTAATGGGGACTATTGTCTGGATAAGGGGAACGATGGCGTATTTGATCTGACGTTGAAGTTGTCAGATGAACTTCAATATTATGATTCGCGTTGTTGTTGTTGTTGTTCGCGTTACCGTGATGTGCCACGGCAATGGTATTAAAACGGGCGTTCGATATTACACCTTTATGTGGAGCGGAAGCGACCGGTATACCAGCGTTACGCGACGTTAATAAGTTGCTAGTGACACTTGCCGTCGTCAATGAATCTTCTGCGTCGTCTACGGGTAACTGGCGATAGCTTTCTTCTTCTTCCGGCCGTCGAAGCGGTGTTGTTTCACTCGCAGACGAATCGTTACTCATTTGTAAGCTGTTTTTATTATTGTTTGGATTCGTGAGAGACAGGCAGACAGCAACGTGTTTGCGTGCAAAAACCCCAAATTCTCACACACACGATTCTCACTTAAGTGTACGTGTTTGAGAGCTCCACTACAACCGCGTGAGAGATGGAGAGCGTGAGCAATGACAGTTGTCTGGTTTTATGTTCTCCCACGAGGGGGGCAAGAATCAAAACAAAACAAATACTAAAAAAATATGAAAAAGCTTTGCTAGTTTTGTTTTGTTGACTTTGAACTTGATGACGTTTTTGTTCTTGGCTAAAGGGAGTTGATTCTCTTTATGGAAAAAAGAGAGTTTAATAAACGTAAGGTAGAAAGAGTATACCCAACAAAACACAAAAGGTTGTGATGATTTCTGTTTATATTATCTATTTCCAAATGTGTCTTTGCTTGCTGTTTTAGCGGCGTTTTGTTTTGATGTGAAATTTTTTGTCGCCGGTATCAGTGTCGTATTGTTGTTGCTGGTTATTTTTGACAATTATTAGTCTGTTGTATCGCTGTCATTACATGTATGCTTGCCAGCTAGTTAGGTATGTTTTCCATTCATTCATTCATTGATTGTTGTTGTTATTGTCGGCGTTGTTTAATTCAATTTGTTGGAGGTCGGTCGTTCTCTCAGTTTTTTCCCTCCTCTATTGAGTGTTATTGTTGTTAAACATTGGTGTGCTCTATTTTGTTAAAAAATATATTTGTGAGCAATTAAAGGTGACTTAATCGTTAATGGCCTTTGTTATCCAGCATCAGAATATCATCACCGCTGTGAGTCACCTTCGGTTTTTGGGGCAGGTACTAATCCTGCAATAAAGAGAAACAAAAATGAATGAAAGATAAACGTATTGTATAAGTATGAAATAAAAATAGGCGAGAAGGTTACTAATATTGTTCCAGGGGATATTTAATGAAATTGAGAAGTACAAATGGACCCGACCCGACTAACAATCGACAGATTTTTTGTGAGTATAGACAATTCTGCAATGTTACATATAAATGTGAGCAGATATGTAGGGTAAGTGCACCAATAGTCAGCACTTTAAGGATTTTCGCATTTAAACGTTTCACCATCCCGAGGGCATTTTGTTCACTATATTGTACTTAGGTTCATATGTTTCCAAATTTTGTTTACTCCCCGATGCAATAAAAATGTGTTTAATAAATTTGTATATAGTAGATTAAATTCATAATTAGATAAAATAGAGCCTTTGTGCTAATAGTCGGCACTTTTTTCCAATTGTCGGCATGTCATGTTCCAATAGTCGGCATGTTGTATTTTATTTACAAAATTAATTATTTAATTTTAATTTAATTATTTAATTAATTTTTCTCCTAAAATTTATATTAAATTAACATATTACAATTATAAACCAGTGAGCGGAGAAGTATAGTCGGACGGGGCCCACCATATGATACCCTACACAACTATCACGAAAATCAAACTTTCTGCAGTTCCATATTCTGAGCCTGAGCCATATTTCGTGATATTTGTACCCTTTTTACCGATTATAGATCAACAACTCCACGTTCTAACCCTGTCATATTTTCCAATTTTTTTCTTGAAGTGATGTTTACGCCATAAAATAAAAAAATTGGTCACTTTAGATTTTGGTTGATTTGACCCTCGGAATATTGACCGGTCATCAGTATTTGATCAAATCCCCTTCACCTTGTAAAATATGTGATGTTCTGCATATAATAATTGCCTCTAGAACGACTAGAAAATCTGACAAAATTAATGTTTTAGGTTCATTACACCCCCTGAATGAAATCTCATCTTCACCAAAAACCATAGGCGTCGTCCTTGACCATAATCGGAAGTTCATGTACAATTTCACAGCGATTAGCGCGACATATCCGTCCTCCAATGGAGTAATAGTAATTCTATGCACATAGTCATCTTTACCGAATTACGTATAACTCCCACATCAGAGTACATACAGCCATATCAATTTGAAGGTCAACAACTCATCTTGGATATACTATCAACTTCTCGGGTATATGTCCTTCAGGAGCATATATATACGCCCCAGAATAAACATTTTGTAATTTTTCACACAAAAGTCAGGGTCCATTTAACACGCTAAATATTGACCAATCTTGATCAAAACAGGCATCCTTATTTTTTGGGCCGATCCCCTTCTCCATGTAAAATTTCACGATGTTCGGACCATAATTGCAGACTCTGGAGCGACCCGAAAAACCGACAAAAATTAAGTAATTGGTCCATTTCATCCCCTAAATATTAACCGATCTTTACCAAAAACAATAGGGGTCTTCATTGGCCAGAACCCATCCTACATGCAAAATTTCGTGAAGATTGGTCCATAACTGTGGCCTGTATCGTGTTTACAAATTATAATGGACAGACGGACGGACTGACACACATGTCTAGATCGACCCAGCTATTCGAGATATGACGATCGGTATACTTAAAGGTGGGTCTAGGACCACTATTTTGCGGCGTTACAAACTCTTGGGGCTGCACAAAGCTATAATACCCTGACAACATAGTTGGGAACTTGTTATCCAATTCTCGGCATGGCAAAAAAAGGCATTTCAGAGGTTAAAACAATCTAAGATTAAATAATGTCTTCCATTATGTAAAACCACTCTAAACTGATTTTTTATAAATTAATCGTTATTTAGAGCACTTATTTATAATTTTTTCCAATTTTGAGCCAAAATGATCGAAAAGCTGCTTATTATTCACTCATATGTCGACTATAGGCAAACCATAAAAATTGTGGTTCTAAGGGCGGCATCTATAAAAATATCATAATTACAAATATTTTTTAAAGATTTTAAATTCTAAAGTATTCTCCTCTATGCTCTTTACAATTACGAAGAAGATCTTTGTAAAATTATATGATTTTAATATAATAGCAAGTCTTTTGAAATTGACATGCCCAATAATTTTTTTATAAGAAACATGAATTATCGCCAGTGTTGACAAACCTCATTGACCAAATACCAAATTTTGACTGAATAAATGTACTTCGCTCGATTAAATTTTATAAAAAAAATAGGTTGCAGTGTTATTGAAGATTATTAAAGGTATTTTTCATATTTAGTTATAGGATTTTTATACCCTACACAACTATGTTGTCAGGGTATTATAGCTTTGTGCAGCCCAAAGGTTTGTAACGCCGCGAAATAATGGTCCTAGACCCACCTTTAAGTATACCTATCGTCATATCTCGACTAGCTGAGTCGATCTAGACATGCATGTAGAATGGGTCCTGGCCAATGAAGACCCTTATTGCTTTTGGAAAAGATGGGTTAATATTTAGGGAATGAAATGGACCAAATACTAAATTTTTGTCGGTTTTTCTGGTCGCTCCAGAGGCCGCAATTATGGCCCAAACACCACGAATTTTTGCTTGAAGAAGGGGATCGGGCCAAAGAATAAGCATGCCTGTTTTGATAAAGATCGGTCAATATTTAGCGAGTCAAATGGACTCTGACTTTTGTGTGAAAAATGACGAAATTTGTATTCTATGGCGTATATATTTGCCCCTGAAGGACCTAGACCCAAAAAGTTGATAGTATGTTCAAGAGGAGTGGTTGACCTTTAAATTGATACCAATTATATGGTCGTATGAACTCAGATGAGGGAGCTACACTTAAATATTTACAGGTGCTTCGTATTCAGACATTATTTAGTAACCCAAAACCACACTAGAGGGCGGAAATAAAGCGCTGATAGCTTTGAAAATTTCCATAAGATTCCAGTTATGGTCAAGGACAACGCCTATAATCTTCGGTGACGATCAGATAATAATTTTGGGATGAAGTGGACCGAAAACTTAACATTTGTGCTATTTTTTTTTTATTTATTTTTTTGAGTCGATCTACAGGCCGCAATTGAAAGCCCAACATCACAACATAACCCACGGTAAAGAGAATCTGGACAAGTATAGCCCTCGTCTACTGAATATTAGTAATATTTGTTGACCTTTAGTCAGGTTTCAAGAGGGTGCAAATAACGCAAAGTTAGATTTTCGTGGAAGTTGTGTAGGGTATTATATGGTCGGCCCCGTCCGTCTATACTGCTCCGCTCACTGGTTTAGTTATTTGAAGTTATATAAAACAAATGTCAACGATTGGTACATGCCGTAATTAGGTCCGTTTACCCTATATGCCTAAAGGATGTGTGAGTGTCCTCCAGAATAAAAGGAACACAATTTTATATAATTGATTCTAATAGGGTTTCAAAACTTCCCATGAAAGAAGTACTTGTCCACGTTTCGGTATAGCCTCCATATAAAGATACAATCCTATGTTTGAAGGTTATAGTCATTGTGGGGTTTTGGAGGCTTGCCTACATTTATGCAGAAATATATCAATTAAGATAAAAGTTTACACAGATCTCCAAATATAAGTACAGCCCTATTTTCGCTATTTTGAAAGTTATAGCCGCATTGTATGGGTTCTGGTAAAGTAAAACATATTTATGCAGAAAATTATATATATGACTCTATGTTTGGACATATCCCCCATACAAATGTCCCGTCCTATTTGCGTACTTTTGAGATTTTTGTAAATTTTTCCCATCGAAGTGTGTTGTGTTTGTTATTAAAAAAAGTTTTCGTAAAATTTTTTTTGGCATATTCCCATATAGAGGGGGACGCGACTCATTTTCGGTATTCTGAAATGGCTATAATTTGGATTCCCAGAGAATAAATAATTTCGTTTCAGAATGTTTCCAATATAGGTTTATGATTTTTACATCGCTTATACGCTCCACCATAGTATGGAGGGTATATTAATTTTGTCATTCCGTTTGTAAATCATCGAAATATTCATTTCCGACGATCTAGCCATGTCCGTACGTCTGTCCGTCCATCTGTACGTCCGTCCGTCTGTTGTAATCACACTATCTTCTGATGGAATTACGGTAGGGTGTTGAAATTTTGCATAGTGTTGTCTTTTGTCTGCAGGCAGGTCAATTTGGAAGATGGGATATATCGGTCCACGTTTGGGCATAGCTTCCATATATGGGTACCACCCAATTTTTAGTTTTTTTTGGGGGTTTCAACCGAATGTCTCGACCAAAAAAATATTAATATGGGTCCACTTTTTCTGGTACCCCCTAATTTTCAGTATTTTGGGGGGTTTGATCGTATTTTTCCACCGTATTGGCTGTAATTTAGTATTTATACCCTACACAACTATGTTGTCAGGGTATTATAGCTTTGTGCAGCCCCAAGAGTTTGTAAGGCCGCGACATATTGGTCCTAGACCCACCAATGAAGACCCCTATTGTTTTTTGGTAAAGGTCGGTTAATATTTAGGGGATGAAATGGACCAAATACTTCATTTTTATCGGTTTTTCTGGTCGCTCTAGAGGCCGCAATTATGACCCAAACATCGCGAATTTTTACATAGAGAAGGGGATCAGGCCAAAGAATAAGCTTGTCTGTTTTGATAAGGATCGGTCAGTATTTAGTGGGTCAAATGGACCCTGACTTTTGTGTGAAAAATTACAAAATTTTTATTCTACAGCGTATAGATTTACCCCTGAAGGACATAGACCCGAAAAGTTGTTGGTATATTCAAGGGCAGTGGTTGACCTTTAAATTGATACCAATTATATGGTCGTATGTACTCAGATGTGGGAGTTACACTTAAACATTTACAAGCACCTGTATTCAGATATTATTTAGTAACCCTTTACCACACTAGAGGGCGGAAATATAGCGCTGATCGCTTTAAAATGTTCCATGAAGTTCCAGTTATGATCAAGGATAACGCCTAAAATTTTCGGTGACGATCGAAAACTTAATTTTTTGTGTTTTTTCGAGTCGATCTATAGGCTCCAATGGGAATATGAACATCACAACATAAGGGAAGGGAATCTGGACAAGTAATGAGAAGGGCTGTACTGAACATTAGTAATAATTGTCGGCACAAATCTTCCTACCAAAAATTATTAATATTCGCCCCCTTTTTGAGGTAGTCCCCATATAACCCCCTTTTTATACCCTTCACCACACTGTGGTACAGGGTATTATGTCTTTGTGCATATGTTTGTAACAGGCAAAAGGAAATGAGATAGACACATGGATCCTTTTGAGAATATGCATAGAATCACTTTCTGAGTCGATTTATGCATGTCCGTCCGTCTGTCCGTCCGTAGATGTTAAATTGTAAACAAAGTACAGGTCGCATTTATGATCCGCTTTGAAATTGGTAAAAATCGGTTCAGATTTAGATATAGCTCCCATATATATTTTCGTCCGATTTAAGGTAAATGGGGCACCAAAGTCCCTCTATATCTCTCGATTGGCACGATATTTGGCACAGAGTGCTGAATTAGGTCCAAAATGATTTGTGCCAAGTTTCGAGAAAATGGGTTCAGATTTAGATATAGCTCCCATATATAGTTTCGTCCGATTTGAGGTAAATGGTGCACCAAAGTCTCTACATATCATTCGATTTGCATGAAATTTGGCACAGAGTGCAGAATGATGTGTGCCAACTTTCGAGAAAATCGGTTGAGATATAGATATAGCTCCCATATATAGATTCGTCCGATTTAAGGTATATGGTGCACCAAAGTCCTTATATATCATTCCATTTGCACGAAACTTGGCATAGAGTACTGAATTAGGTCCAGAATAATGTGTGCTAAGTTTCGTGAAAATCGGTCCAGATTTAGATATAGCTCCCATATATATTTTCGTCCGATTTAAGGTAAATCGGTCTCCAAAGTCCCTATATATCTATCGATTTGCACGAAGTTTGGCATTAAGTATTGAATTAGGTCAAGAATGACGTGTGTCAAGTTTCGAGGAAATCGGTTCAGAGTTATATATAGCTCCCATATATATTTTCGTCCGATTTAAGGTAAATGGGTCTCCAAAGTCCCTATATATCTTTCGATTTGCACGAAGGTTACCATAGGGTACTGAATTGGATCCAGAATGATGTGTTATATTCGGTTCAGATTTAGATATAGCTCCAATATATATTTTCGTCCGATTTAATGTAAATTATGCACTAAAGAACCAAAGATTGACCGACCCGCACACAATTCTGTACAATCTTTTCTTGAAATTGGTTTAGATTTACATATAGCCTCTATATATACTTTCGTCCGATTAAATGGTGTACTAAAGACCCATAGCCAGGCCGATTGGCAAATCGTACTGAAATTGATATAAATTATTATCGGCCAAGTTTCCTTGAAATCGGTTTAGATATAGATATAGAATAACTTCCATATATAATTTCGACCTATTTATGTTGATTGTAAACCAAATAATCAATGAATGGGTGCTTGATTGATATAAAATTTTAAACAGTGATGTTTGCTTAGAGTCTATTTACAAAGTATGGAATAGATTGCAGAATGGCATGTGTAAGGATTGATGTGAGTCGGTTCACTTTTATATAAAGATCGCATTTTTAAGTTAGTTCAATTTCATGTCAATGTTCCTTCAAAAAAACGACATCTGTAAAGACTCATATGTAGAATATCCCCAAAGTGGTGAAGGGTATCATAAAGTCGGCCCAGTCCGACTTTACTACTTTCCTTACTGGTTCATATTAAAACAGTTATCTGATTTGTTCGGCGTTTTGGGTTTGGTTCTAAGACTCGGTTGTAATCATTTCACGTGCGGAGGATATCGAGATAAAAAATAAACTAGAACGTAAGGTTCGATAATGAACTATATATAAACTATAACCCGCATTTAGGCCTAGCCCCTGTGTGAGAGGTACCGGAAGGAGTGGGCCGATAAGAAATATTTAGATGGGCAAAGTTTGGATGAAATCAAAATTTTCTGAAATGGATTTGGTCCAAAAAAAAACATGGTGTCTACGATCAATATTTCAATTAGGCACATTTTCACCGTGTCAAAGTTTATACACCCTCATTAGCCATAAAGCGGCTGAGGGTATAATTATCCATTAAAAATTTTCAAAAAATTGTATTATGGGTTTGTAGAAATGTCAGTATAGGTCCACTGTTTGGTATTTTTCCTTTATTTTCATTTCAGTATATCTATGGTGGAGGGTATCACTTCACTTGTTATTTTCTCAAATTTTTTGAGATGTAGCCAAAAGCACGGAGAGAGAAAACATATATTTTAGACTCCAGTATTGTGGGACACTTCTGCAGAGTAATATACAGGGTTAAAAAAAATTGGAAATTCAAATACCACACCTTGCATGGCATAATTACAGAATGTAGTCTAATTTGAGAAATTAGAAGGAGGATATTTTCATTTAAATTTTGAAAGCTTAATGTTGTCAAAAGTAAAATTATGAAAAAATTGGATTCACATGTCTGCATGAGACTACCTTGTGCACCTCTTGTTGGAAAATCCTGTATATTGTTTTTTTTTTTTTTTTGGATTTTGTATCGTTTGCCTGAATTGGGGTTTCTTTTGGATTTAGGCTTTTTGTAAATAAAAATAGTTTTTTATTTTCCAATTTTAGTGATATTCTCCAATCATCATCAGGGAACTACAATTACATATATATATTAACAGATTACAAAACAATATATTAATAAAGAAATGTCCCCTTAAATAAGCTTCTAAGCTGTTCATTCACCGTATATATGGACTACAGATTGATGCTACGATGGTATACTATTTATAAGTGTCTGTATGTGTGTCTATATGTAGGTTTCTTTTGAATTTTCATCTCAATGTCAATAAGACAATCTACAAAGCATTAAAAAAATAAATCTCATTATGTCGATCTCTCTCCAGGAATTTCCTTAAGATTCTTTGTTATTGAGTAAACAATTCTTTTTTTTTACTGACAATAAGAAATCAATCTTGACCTTTTGTAAATACCAGACATTCCACGGAAAACGAAAATCCCAATAGCCACACTTTGATCATCAATCACCTACCACCCATCTGGCTGACAATACGAACGACGTCAAATCGTTGAAATTGAAATAAAGCAGTCACCTATGGGGGAGCTCACTAACCTTGGGCGATATGCAAAGAATCAATGAAGTCGACATTTGATTGATAATCCGTTGACATAGACAATTGCAATCGACACAAGTGTTCTTTGTATCAGTCAAACAGTCGCAGCTCAATCCTCCGTACGGCAGTCAGTCATTCGTCTAACAAGAAATTGTAAACAAACGTCATATTACACCATGGAAATTATTGAAGAGGGCCCTTCGACAAGAACAACTAGAATCATTATCGTCATTCCGTGTTTGGAGGGTAATCTGAGAATCAATGTTTTCTTGTTCTTCTTCGTTTTTTTTTTTTTTTTAATTCAAGCCAGACGCAATGACGTCTGAAATTCATTTGCCGTTATTTAATGCCCAATTGAAAACTGATTCACTTCGGATTCCTAGTATTATTCATGATAATGAGGGCTATTGTGGTATGGCTGGATGGTTGTCTATCGGCCTAACCCCCACCCCAAAACTTAAACCTTTCATCACTCACTCGCTTTTCGGGATAGAAAAATAGCCCCATAATGATTGTGGATGGATTATGATTGACACCCATTCATTTTGACTATGTTTTGTCAATCAGTCAGTCAGCCATAAAAAATCTATGAACAAAAATATTGAAATAATGAATAATGGATTAGTAAACAATTCCAACAACATACATATCACCATGTATACATATTTGTATGTACATGTGGAGATGCAGCTACATACATTAATGCAATAGGAGAAGGTGATAATAGAAAAGCCGTTCAGAAATAAAATAAAATAAAAGGGTGGATTGACGATATATAGATCGAAAAACAGGTCTTCTATCCACTCTTAGTCTGAAAGTGTCAGATAAGGCTGGGTTTTTGGAAATTCGTACTAGGACGGCACGACAAATACTAACCAGTGAGCGGAGCAGTATAAACGGACGGGGCCGACCATACGATACCCTACACAACTACCACGGAACTGTGACTTTCTCCGGAGGTTTATTCCGAGCCCTACTAATTGTTTGTCCAGATTCCCTTCACCGAGGAATGTGATGTTTGGCTTATAATTGTGGCCTACAAATCGGTCCACTTCATCTCAAAATTTTTATCATATCATCACCGAAAATTGTCCCTGACCATAACTGGAACCTTATGGAAAATTTCAAAGCTATCAGCGCTATACTTCCACCCTCTATTGTGGTTATGGGATACTAAATAATATCTGAATACGTAAGCACCTGTAAATATTGAAGGGTAACTCCCATATCCGAGTAGATACATCCTCTTGAATTTACCATCAATTTCTCGGGTCAATATCCTTATGGAATAAAAAATATAAAAATAAATACGCCATACAATAAAAATTTTGTCATTTTTTACACGAAATTCAGGGTCCATTTGACCCGCTAAATATTCACCGATCTTTATCAAAACAGTCATGCTCATTCTTTGGCCCGATCCCCTACTCCATGTAAAATTTCACGATGTTCGGGCCATAATTGCGGCCTCTGGAGCTACCAGAAAAACCGACAAAAATTTAGTATTTGGTCCATTTCATCCCCTAAATATTAACCGATCTTTACCAAAACCCATCCTACATGCCAAATTTCGTGAAGATTGGTCCATAACTGTGGCCTGTATCGTGTTTACAAATTATAATGGACATACGGACGGACGGACACACATGTCTAGATCGACTCAGCTAGTCGAGATATGACGATCGGTATACTTAAAGGTGGGTCTAGGACCAATATTTCGTGCTGTTACAAACTCTTGGGGCTGCACAAAGCTATAATACCCTGACAACATAGTTGTGCAGGGTATAATTATGGTACGATCTGTATTTGGACTGAGGGTCATTGATGGAGTGTGGGATAGATGTACCAAAGGGTTTTGAAGATGTTGAGAAGTAGGGTCGATAAGAGGAGGTGGTTTGGAAGTGTGTACTCATATATATGAAAAGTACTAAACGGTACTAAATTTGGAACAATTTAAATTTAGAGGAATGGATGGTCCTCGAATCCAGAAATTTGAAAATAATATTACCGTCGGAGTGCAGTATGAGATATGTAGGTAGTTTTTTATATTTCTACTTACGTGTACGAAGAGTACCAAATGCTACGATATTCAATACAATTTCGATTTGAGCGAACCGATAGAAATTAGAAATGCGTACTTATGTGTTCTAAATGGTACTAAATTTGGTACAATTTGAATTTTGGGTGAACCAATAGAGGCGAAGTCGTGAAATTTGGAGTATGGATCGCTGTTGGGGTTTAGTATTCGTACTATGTGTGTACTAAATTTGGATTTGGCTGAAACGATACGACCGGAATCTGAAATTGGGAAACAAGATTTTTATTGGTAGTATGATAAAAAAGTAGTTTTGGAGATTCGTACTAATGTGTAGTAAATGGAACTAAATTCGGCATAATTTGAAATTTGTGTGAACAGATAGAGCTGGAATCCCGAAATTTGAAGTTAGGAACACTGATGGGATGTAGACATTTTGAAAATCGGTACTAAATGGTACTACATTTGGACAACTTGGATTCGGGTGAACAGATAGGGCTGGAATTGTGAAATAAGATTTCTTTTAGATTGTGCGGTTTTATGCAACTTAGATTTAGGCGATCCAATCGAGCTGGAATCCTGAAGTTTGGAATTAAGATGATGTGTAATATTGGGAAAATCACGCCATGGATAGATGCTTAAAAAATATTAAAAAAAAAAATAACGACTTGAATATGTGCTTAAAAAAAGTTAAAAAAATCCACACGTTGGATAGATGCTGGATCACATATTTAGATAGGTGCTTGATAAAATATTTTAAAATATCCACGACTTGGACAGGTGTTAAAAAAAATCCAGACTTTGGATAGATGCCTAAAAAAGATTTTTAAAAAATTCACGCCTTGGAAAGGTGTTTGAAAAAATTAGTAAAAAAACTACGTCTTTGATAGTTGCTTGAAAAAATATTTGAAAAAATCCTCGCTTTGGATAGAAGTTTAAAAAAATATTTAAACCAGTGAGCGGAGCTGCATAGTCGGACGGGGCCGACCATATGATACCCTACACAACTTCCATGAAAATCTCGCATTATTTGCACACTTTTGACTGGCTAGAGGTCAGCAAATGTTACTAATAATCAGTACAGTCCCTCTAATTACTTGTCCAGATTACCTTCACCGACGGTTGTGTTGTGATGTGATAATTAAGTTTTCGGTCAACTGCATCCCAATATTATTATCTGATCACCACAAAACATTTTAGGCGTTGTCCTTGACCACAACTGGAACCTCATGGAACATTTCAAAGTGATCAACGCTATAGGTAATAGGTTACTAAATAATATATGAATACATAAGCACCTGTAAATATCTAAGTGTAACTTCCACATCCGAGTACCTACGACAATATAATTGGTATCAATTTAAAGGCCAACTACTCCTCTTGGATGTACTGTCAACTTCTTGGGTCTATATCCTTCAGTTGTAAACATATACGCTATAGAATACAAATTCTGTAATTTTTCACACAAAAGTTAGGGTCCATTTGACCGGTTAAATGTTGACCGATCTTTTTCAAAACAGGCATGCTAATTCTTTGGCCCGATCCCCGCAATAATTGCGGCCTCTGGAACGACCAGAAAATCTGACAAAAATAAAGTTTTCGGTCCATTTCATACACTAAATATTAACCGACCTTTTCCAAAAACAATAGGGGTCTTCATTGATTAGAACCCATCCTGCATGCAAAATTTCGTGAAGATTGGTCCATAACTGTGGCCTGTATCGTGTTTACAAATTATAATGAACAGACGGACGGACGGACACACATGTCTAGCTAGTCGAGATAAGACGATCGGTATACTTAAAGGTGGGTCTAGAACCAATATTTCGCGGCGTTATAAACTTTTGGGGCTGCACAAAGCTATAATACCCTGACAACATAGTTGTGTAGGGTTTAAAATTCCACACCTTGGATAGAAGCTTGAAAGAATATTTAACAAGTAAAAAAGCGTTAAGTTCGGCCGGGCCGAACTTTGGATACCCTCCACCATAGAAATACTGACAAATTTTTGAAATGGAACATACCAATAACGACAATTCTTCCAATCGATTGTTGTAAACCAAATAGAAAATTTAGCAATTTCAATGGGGGTTTTCCTAAAATCTCAAAACCCTAAAATGTTGACATATATTATTAACGCATGGTACGGTGAAACATGTGTATGAAATCCTGAAAATACTCCAATTTAGAGGGCAATATTATATATGAGGCATACTAAAGCGGGACCAATATTGACAACATTGTGTAGGAATTAGCAACTACTTGGCGTTTTCATTATATAAGGAGTTAGGCCTAATTAAGCGCCGATGTAGCTCAAGTTCCAAGCTAAAATTTTAGTTTTCAATCCCAGTGCCGTCCATCACGCTAAATATTATATAGGTAGGATGTTTTATGTAGGACCTGGCCCTAAATGTCGATATCCCCCGAGAGAAAAATGATTACAACATATGGCTAAATCGACTAAATCGTTTTATAATTCAGTACTATGTGGAGTATGAACTGAAAATTTCGTCTACGGAATATCCCCCTATTATGGTGGAATACAGCTATATGGGGTAACCCTAACACACGGAAAAAATCAGGTAACTATTTTAAAATAAAAAAGGTGGTTATGAGGGGACTACCCCAAAAAGGGGAGGAATATTAATAATTTTTTTCAGGGAGATTTGTTACCATATACGACTACAAAATTCCAAATTACAGCGAATTCGGTTGAAAACCGGGCTCAAGAACCCCAAAATACCGAAAATTGGGGGTACCCTTATATGAGGGCTACCCGAAAAAATGGGCCTATATTTATAATTTTTAATGGAGAGATTTGATACGCAATAAGAACTCAATGTACCAAATTTCAGCGAATTCGGTTGAAAAACGGGCTCAAGAACCCCAAAGTACCGAAAATTGGGGGTACCCTTATATAAGGGCTACCCGAAAAAATGAACATATGTTTATAATTTTTTGTGGAGAGATTTGGTATCCAATAAGAACTCAAAGTACTAAATTACAGCCAATTCGGTGAAAAAATCCGGTCAAAACCCCCCAAAAACTGCAAATTGGGAGGTACCGTTATATGGGGGCTACCAGATAAAGTGGACCTATATTCATGATTTTTAGTGGAGACATTTGGTATCCAAAAAGAACACATTTTACCAAATTTCAGCGAATTCGGTTGAAAAATACGCTCAAGAACCCCAAAATACTGAAAATTTGGGGGTACACTCATATGGGAGCTATGTTCAAACGTGAACCGATATAGCCCATTTTCGAACTAGACCTGCCTGCAGACAAAAGACGACTCTATGCAAAATTTTGGCGTTCTATCTCAATTCGTTTAGACGCTAGAGTGATTACAACAGATAGACGGACATGGGTAGGATAGACGGACATGGGTAGGTACTTAAAGAATTGGGTAGGTACTTAAAGAAGTATTTAAAAAATCTTTAATATTTAGAAGGACGAGGAGTTCTTTCCGCACATTATCAAAAAAAAAAGAGTTACAAAGTGGGCTCTTATATACAGAAGAATTTCCTTTATAAATAAAAACCCGTCAGGTGTTATTTCCATAGTATACCATTAGGACATATTTTATTTGTAAAGTAGACCATCAGGAGGTCTTCTATTAATAGGCCGCGATCTAATAATCATAGGCGATTTAGAGAAGACCATAAGTTGATATTCTACCTATAAACGATCGCCAAGAGACTTCTATATAAGGATGTGTATATATAGAATATGAACAGTATGAGATTATTTTTAAATGTAACGTAGATCATCAATGTTCTATTCTCAGAAAACTGACGAAGAATCTGAACTAATCTATCGTAAAAACAACTGAAACCCTTATTTCGATAGAAAGGCCGTAGATGGTAATATTCTATTCATAAAGGGCTCCTCAAAAGGGTTTGATCCATAAAGAGCTACATAATATCCTTAAGAGATATTTCCTTTAAGCATATGTTAATTTTGATATTTGTTCGTAGGTTTGTTATTCGCTCGCAACATTAATAACCTGCTTGTTGACATTTTCAAAATTCATTTTTGGGATAACAATTTCCTGGTGATTTTGAACAAAAATGAAATTAAGTCCATGTTTTGGCATATGTAGGTCCCCTTTAAAATTCTTCCTACATTTCAAGTATATTAATGGCCAAGTCAGCAACGTACACAGGATTTCATTTCGGGGTGGGCTCCCCGGGCCGCCTCCCTGTGTACGTCCATGATTCAAGTGATAGTAGCCATTGGATGTTTTCAGAGGATATGTCAATGTAATGACCCATTTATAAAATGTGGCAACATCATCTTTTGACATAGCCCCCATAATAGATCGATTATACGTATTTTTAATACCCATCTCTTTCGAAATTTAGAAAAAAATTCGACCTAGTCAAATTCGATGACGTTTTTATGATATTATGCTTAGTATAGAGTTAATCTTCCTGAAGTTCAGTCTTGGTTTACTTGGACAATAGTAAAAACTTCTATAGGTTTAATGTCGATATGTTTTTAGCAAAATACTTCTTTTGGCAGATATTCTGTTTCTAAAATGTCTATAAAATAAGCGTTAAGGAAGATCTTGCACCCGTATTACAACTAAATGGAGAATTTTATCATCAGCAACTTCTATCCATAGCAGGTGTCCACAGGTGGCCACACGTAGCCATTATGCCTAACAAGAATATATACACTTTGCTACGACCAACATGTGTACCAACGAAATATTGGTTTAAGACCCCAAGTTTCTTTGTTTCAGACTATTTACAAATGTCCATTCGTCCGCCTGGCTTTCGAAGGATGTTACCGTTTTCATCCAAACTTTATACGTCGTAATATTTCTTCAAAACATAAAAAAATCGTCAACATTTTATAAAAAATTAATAATCTAACCAAGCCAGTATATTTTTAAAGACCAGTGAGCGGAGCAGAATAAAAAAGTTTGTAATTTTTCACACAAAAGTCTGGGTCCTTATCATCAGCTAAATACAGACCGATCTTTATCAAAACAGACTGGTGTAAAATTTCGTGGTGTACGGGTCATAATTGTTGCCTCTAGAGCGACCAGAAACCCCTGAAGGACATAGACCCGAAAACTTATATTTTATGTCAGATTTTCTAGTCGAACGGCCGTTTAGATGATGGTCAGTCAATGTTCTGAGGGTCAAATCAAACAAAACCTAAAGTGACCAAACTTTTATTTTATGGCGTAAATATTCACCTCGGGTCAACAAGAATTGGAAAATATGTCAGAGGTAGAAAGTGGAGCCGTTGACCTATAATCGGCCAAATGAAGTATTGCCTAGGCTCAGAATATAGAACCTCAGAAAGTTAGATTTTCGTGATAGTGGTGTAGGGTGTCATATGGTCGGCCCGTCCGACTATACTGTTCCGCACACTATTTTTTCTTCTTCTTGTTTTAAGAAGGTATTCTATACAGAAAAACTATGCCTAATTTATTTATAATAACTTCCTAATCCACTAACCAATAACCGCCATGTTGCATTGTGTATCTGGTAGCACTTATTCGAATTTATATTTCCTTCCACAAATATTTGTATTCCATTTCCAAAAATATCCCTAGTTAGTTGGAAGTGTTTACAACTGCTAACATATTTTTTTGCAAAACTCCAGCGTAGACACATTGACCCAACCAGCGACCATAAATATTGATTTAAGGCATAACTTCGACCTAAGTAAACAAAGAAGAATGAATTCTAGAGTTCTCTTCTCCATTTAGCATAAACATTCTAAGTCATAAAGTAAAGAATTTAGAAAACCAACAATAACAACAACGACACCAGATCATAAATAGCCATCGCTTCTATGCATGAAGTTTGGCAAATCAGGAGAAAAAACGCTGGAGTGCTTTCAACATTTTGGAGTGCAACGACAGACAGCTAGCCAAGCACGTGCAACATTTATTCACTGCTTCTGCTTGGCATGCAGAGGCAGATAAAAACTGACAGCCGTTGCACAGAGTCCATTTTTGTTCGTTTCGCTTCTGTGCAAATAATAATTTGAAGCAGCAGCAACTCACTGACACATGATCGCGCTATCTTCCGAAAATGTGAGAAGAATCCACACACATGTTTTTAATTTGATGGTGTGTATGTAACTGTGTTTATATTTGATTTCTTTTCTAATTGACCACCATAAAATTCTACTTCCTGATTTTTTCTAACAATTTGAAAATATTAACAATCAAATTTGTTACAAAATATATGGCAGACAAATATGCATGTTATGACTGCATTTATTGTAAATTTCCTGGAAATACAAATCCACTTAAAAATTTCTTTATGTTACACATTTATCGAATATATTTATATATAAAAATAATAACAACCATTAACAAGTCAATAAAATAAAATACACGCCTCACAGACTTCTTTTCCATCAAAATACCACTTGACCATTACGTTGGGCGCCACTATAACAAATAGCAGAAAATAAACAAATATTTTCAATAAAATACGATCGACTGATTGTTGTTACAATAAATTCCTATTAAAAATGAATATCAACTCAAGATTTGACGGGAGGAGGATAAATAAAAATAAAATGTGTATAGCGATCAAGGGAAGAAGTTACCTGCAAATATAGATTTTAGCTTAAGTACAAGCACACGGAAGACTTTAAATTGCATGAGTTGAATGCTACCGGTTGAGAAGTGACGGTAGACATGACATGAGAATTGCAAATAAGAATTGCTGCCACCATCATCGTTAGTCAAAAGATAATGAATGTCAAGTGTAAATATTGAAGGTATAAAAATGTCCACACTTCACTTACGCGGTGTGTAAACATAACAGCGAATGAGTTAGCTTCTTGATTTGTTTTGGGATTTTGATTTTGACAGCTTTGTTATCTTTATGTGAATGAAATATAATGTGGAAAAGGTTACATTGTTGCCCGTTTCAGTGGGGAGAACTTATGTCTAGAGAAGACCAACAAGAAAAAAAGCATAGATTCGAAGTAATCTTCTTGAAAAAAAAACAAGCTATAATTTAAAACATCCACACTTGAAGGTCTGTGGCTTCTTATGCTAGGCTGTATGATGTACATCAGCTAATAATTTTAAACGTTCACTTCGAGACCAATGGGGTATTTCTGAGTACCTGGAAAGAGTGGACAGAAGAGAAGAAAATAATTGGTTGTATAAAAAATTAAATGCTATAGCTTAACTAGGAGCCATTTTTGTTAAGGTATTGATTTTCGTGGTATATATTTCGGAGAAGAAGGCTTGAGAAGTCTTGAATTTGCTGTGAGCTGCTATGATCCCTACAGTAAGATTGATCTCATTCTTCTCAAGTGATAACAATGAAGTAGATCTACGTCATTAAATTTCCAGGCAGATAGATTTTAAGATTGAACACCCAGGCTCCTCGAACTAAACAATGCAGATCTTGCGGATTTTGCCAATGTAATATCCATAAGGCAGTTAAACAGACTCCACCATCTGCAGATCGGTCATCTGTAAACTGTTTATTGTTTATTGTCAGTTCCTTACAATAAACACCTAAATCTGTATGTTATCTACATATATTGATAGACTAACTGGAGATAGAGAAACATTTGTCCAGGATTCCCTGTTTGGAAAAATTGTCGAAATCGAGGTAGGTATATCGACATTACAGTGGCTCTCATGTTAAAGACTGTAGCAAGTCCAGAGTACGAAGACAACATTTTTATAAGGCTGGCTCCCGATATCTATTAAATACTATTTTTTAAAATTCTAAGTCTGAATTTTCCTTGATATCAACGTTTATGGATCTGAAAACCTTCGAAAAATTCTTTACAAAATTGACGGTTGAAAATCTCATCGAAAAAAATTCTTTACAAATCCACGCCTCAAGATTCTTTAAAAATATTAAAAAAATACCCTCTTAAATTTGTTTTAATCCACGTCTGATGATCCTTAAAAATTATTTTTTTAATCCACGTCTGAAGATCCTTAAAAATTATTTTTTTAATCCACGTCTGAAGATCCTTTAGAAATATTTGAAAAAAAAAGAATCCAATCTTTAAAGATCATTTAAAAAATATTAATGAAGAACTTTTAAAATTATTTTTTTAATTTACGTCTAAATATCCTTTTAAATATTTTTTTAATCCACGCCTGAAGATCCTCTAAAAAATATTTTTTTAATCCAGGTCTGAAGATCCTTTAAAAATATTTTTTTAATCCAGGTCTGAAGATCCTTTAAAAATATTTTTTTAATCCACGTCTGAAGATCCTCTATAAAAATATATGTTTCTTTTTAAATCCACGCCTGAAGATCCTTTAAAAACATGTTTTTATAAATCCACGCCTGAAGATCCTTTAAAAACATTTTTTTATAAATCCACGCCTGAAGATCCTTTAAAAACATTTTTTTATAAATCCACGCCTGAAGATCCTTTAAAAACATTTTTTTTTTTATAAATCCACGCCTGAAAATCCATTAAAATATTTTTTAAAAAATACATGCTTGGAGGTCCTTTGAGTTCTATGAATCCAGGCCTGGAAGTACTTTACAAAATATTGTTTTTAAAATCACGCTCCACTTCTGAAGATCCCTTAAAAAATATTTTTTTAAATATCCACCCCTGAAGATTAGTAAAAAAATATTTTTTAAAAATCCAAGCCTGAAGATCCCTTAAAATTATTTTTTAAAACTTCACGCCTGAAGATCCCTTAAAAATATTTTTTAAAAATCCGCACCTTTTTTAAAAAACAAAGCCTGACGCTCCTTTAAAAATCCACAAGACTGAAGATCCTTTAAAAGATCATTTAAAAAAATATTTTTTAAAAAGCCACGACTGAAGATACTTTACGAAATATTTTTTTTTTTAAATTCACACCTAGAAATCTACAAAACCTTCAAAATATGATTTTAAACAATCCTCGCCTGGAGGTCCGTCTGTCATGGAAAGAATATTCTTTAAAAAATAGTCGCATGCAGGTCTGCTATTCTTTAAAAAAATACGCTTGTGGATCTCAGTATCATTGATATATATATATTTAAATTTCACACTTTTATGTGCCTTTTCAGAGTCCTTGAAAAATATATTCTTAACAAAACAACCCATCTTGTGGTTTCCAACGCCCTTAAAAATCCAAGCATGTGGCACTGAAAGTCCTTGACAATCTATACTTTAAAAAAATCCAAGCCTTTTGAGAGTCCTAGAAAAGAAATATTCTTTAAAAAAAGTCCAGATTGAAAAACTATTCTTAAAATACCAAGACTTGTGGATCTGAAAGTCCTTGAAAAATATTCGTTAAAAAATCAATGCCTTAGGCTCTGAGAGCCTTGAAAATATATTTTTTTTAATTCACACTAGTGGCTCTTAAAGTCTTTGAAAAAATATTATTTAAAATACCCACTCTTGTAAATCTGAATTTGAAAATATTTTTTTAAAAAAAGCACGCTTGTGTATCTGAAAGTCTTTCAGGTTCTTTAAAAAAATATTCACGCTTGTGGCTCTTAGAGTCGTAGAAAAAAATCCCAGATTGGGAGGTCAGTTATTCCTTCGAGAAATAGTCTTTAAAAGTCGAACTGAAAATATTGATTAAAACCTCTAAGCTGAAATGTATTTTACTCCTTGAAAAATATTTAAAAAAATCAAGCTTGGAGTTCAGCATTCCTTGAGGAAATATTCCTTCATGCCTGGAGGTCTGCCAGTCCTGGAAAAATATTTTTTAAAAATCCAAGCTTGAAAGTCTGATTTGTCTTAAATAATTATTCTTTAAAGAGATCTGAAGATTTGCCAGTTCACAAAAAAAAAAAAATAGATCCGGGCTTTGAGGTCTGCTTGAAAAATTATTCTTTGAAAAATCAAAGCTTGGAGGTCTTCAAAAAATTAAAAAAAAATCACGCTTGGAGGTCTGCAAGTCGTGCAAAAAAATATCAGCTTTAATGTTAACAAGTGGAGGACTGCTGTAGCTTGAAAAAATATTATTAAACAAATACACAATTGTGATATTTCTGTTGGCATTCTGGATAGTAGAAAGCATCCTATTGATCCTCCATGGATAGAAGACCCCCCTTCTGGCCTTCTATGTATTGAAAACCTCTAGTTGGTCTTGTATAGACAGAAAATTTTCTGTTCGTCTTCTGAGCTTGAAAATCCTTTAGTTGATATGTTCTAGCTGGATGATCTTATCTTAGTATCCTATGGATGGGAGACCTCTTCATGTTCTCTTCATGTCCTTGCATTTCGTAATATTATCTTCTGTTGATAGGAGACCTACCCTGTTTTTCTTCTATAGACAAAATAAGTCCACTTATATTTTGGCCTTGTGATTGAAACCTCCTAGCTAAGCCTTAGCAAAAATTGCCTGCAATGTATCCACCTCTCTCTCTCTCTCAACATGATAATCACCATAATTTAAGCAAATACCAACAACAACATCGTTAACAATTACCGCCAATTCCATATAATTTCCATGAAAAAGAAAAATATTTCAAAAAATTCCTACGATCCTACAAATGTTCATAAGGCATTAAACGAATGCAGTCACCCAGTAAACGAAGTTTTTTGGGAAACAACTGTCATGGTAATTTGATTTGTTTCCTGGGCATTGAAACTACGAACAAAAAAGAAAACGAAAACCAAATACCTTCACCCAACTCTGTGTAATTGGACTAAACAACTTCAAATTATATTGACGTCGACGACGTTGCTTCTGATGACGGCGATGATGACGAAAATCATTCATGTTTGTGGCATTTTTGCTGCGTAAAAATGTATTCGAGTTACCATTTGAGATTTTGTTTTTTTGCTTCTCTTACATCATTCTGTTGGTGGGGCGGAGTAATAACTAGGCATGCCGTAGTTGCGGTTGCAATTGTTGGCTGCGGCCCCTAGAAATAGTTGTTGCTACGAACAAGTTCCTTAATGGCAATGTTGCGGAACAGCAAAATTGCAACAAGGCAAACTATGCAGAGCAGCATAGTAAAGCTCGGCAGTAGCTGACAGCAGGAACACGAGCAAATGAATGTTCGGCAAACTGCCAATTATGCAAAACCAACAACAACAAGATCGACTTTATGTAGATTGGCAAAATGCCACAAATCGACGCAGACCACGATCATCAGCTGGCTGGTTACATCCACAGAAGCGTAATTTTCCCAAACTAGAAGTGGAAACAGAATTTCGCACACAGAAGAATTTCGGCTGGGAATGATCCATCATCAGCTGGTTGAACGACGTCCATCATCTCGAGTACATTAAAAGTAAATTGATATTGAAATAAAAAAAATCGAATAGAAAAAGAAAGGAAAGAAATAAATTCGCCATTGGTGGTGCGTGCTTTTGATGATTATTCGGATATAGAAAAGAACACACACAAACACGGAACATGGTCATTACTGTGGCAAACAGCCAATTTGATTGACCAATTCCTTTTCACTTAGCCAAATAATAATGACATTGAACCCCATAGTAATGCTAACAGATGATATTGTTCAGAGAATAAGGTCGAAGGGGGTTCTGGGATTTTTTTAAGATGAAAAAACGACTGAATATGCGATCTTTGTAAAAAAAACACACACACTCACATTTGTTTTTGGATATTGGTTGAGGAGTTTGTCACTGTATCTGTTACAGCTTCCGGGGTGGTATAGTGAGTCAGAATTCGTATTCTGTAACACTAGTTTCTAAAAACTACGGATAGCTTTAAAAGAAATATGCAAGAATTATGTTTCAAAATTTCATCCGAAACTTTCCCAAGTCCTTTAATTTGACTTTGTCGATGACAAGTCTAGCCAAGGCTCGAAAGAGTATGAAATAGGTAAACGACACTTTGCAACAAGATTTTGGCGATTTTCTATTGGGGATGAAATACCTTGGTGAGTATGAAAACCCCAAAAGGAAAAATTCGCCATAGGTCAAAGTTCGGATATATGACGTGATAATTTTGCGTCAAAGTATTACCGTTGCCTCAGTATATGGATCCAATATCATTTGACCATTTAATGTGGGAACCAACTTTTGATATTAAACACCAAATATTGCAATGAATTTTAGCAAACAATTAAATCGCAGGAACTGTGAATTTGATGGACATTACAACGCTGGAAAATTATTACACATGCGCACTTCAGTATGTCTTTTTTTGGGATTACATTTTCTCAATAAAATCAAATATAGGAATTTTTGTAGAACATCTCCTCCTTCAAACTCTATTCCTTTCCTCTTAGTTTATTGAACCGAACTCCAATTATTACAACATTTCATTTTTCACATACGATTTTAGGTTGGGTCCTCAAATACGAGAAATCGATATTTTAACGTTTTAAAGATCTATTGTCAATTTTACCCCTTTCTTGTCACCAAAAACCTATATGTATATATGAATCCTCGTTCGGAATTGAAGAGCTCCCAGAGGTCTTTTCCGATTTTAACTACTGATCTTGTGCCAGTTAAAGTTATCCTGCATGCGACTTTTTAGTAGACGAATAGGTGGAATATGTAGATGTTTTTTGTGGATCTTTTCCAGGATTTGGCGCAGTGTGAAAATCAGGTCTATGGTGTATTTGCCAGGTCTGAAGCCGCATTGATAAAATCCAATAATATCATTGACCAAGCTCCATAGCACATTGTAGTCTAGCACATATAGTCTATTCTCTTTTTTTTTGTACGGAGCGCAGGATGCTGAGGTTCCAATCATTGGGCATGCATTCTTCAGCCAAATTGTAGTAATCAGCTGGTGCATGTTCCCATCGGCTGCTGCTTTATTATTCTTCAGCCGATTGATTGCTATTCTGACCTCATCTCGGCTAGGTGGTATACACTCTATACAGTAATCTCTTATTGGTTCTGAGGTATCTTCTTCACCGTTACTATTTGATACCAGAAGCTTTTCAAATGCTCGTTTCAGATCTTCAACACGCTATATGTATTTGTTCCGCCTCAATATAAATATATAATATATAATATATAATATTTTCTTCCCAAATTTACGATTTAGTATCATCCATGATTTAATTTCGGACCTTAACTTTATGTCTGTTTAAGGATATTACAAGGTCGAATTGTAATATAAAATACTAAATAAAATCCTTATTTGACTCGGCTTTAACAAAAGTTCGGGCTGCTACTAATTATTTTGAGGCATGACTCGTTTGCATCTTGTGGAAGTCGCTCAAAAGGTATTGTACTGCACTTTGCATATCCCATGCCAAGAAATAATATTTTTCTGTATGAACTTTCCACAAAGGTAACGTTTTTACCACGTAATCGAAAATTTTATGCAAAATATTGTATGATTACTATGTTCTGAATCCATCGTGTGCTTCCTATTTGGTCCTCAATAATTTATTTAATTGTATATATAACATATTGGACCATTCGCTTCTAACCGTTTCATGAATATGCCATATTTTTTATAAGGTGGTCACCAAAAAAGTTAAATAACTCTTAGGACCGCAGGTCTCCGCAGCTCAAATAAAAAAAATTAGAGCTAACCTTTTTTAAACCTTTTTTTTGCTCCACTAATTTTAAAATATGCTTTACAAATTTGATGAACTAAGTACTACAAGTGTGGACACTGTATACACCATATGATATCTATATACATACAAACTAAAGCGAATCCTAGTTTTTACATCCACAGCAACCAAAATAAACACTTTTATAATAACGGTTAATTTGGATATTCAAATATTTGAGCATCAGAAAAACACACCCATTTTTCGAAAATATGGTAAAAAAATCAGTTTATAAATAATTATCAGATTTGAAAATTTGTAGAGACAAAACTACTCGACATATCGATATAAAATTTAATATTTATTCATACCGCATCAAAAAATTTGTCCTCCGAGGTACTTGCTTTTGACCATTTTTGGCCGCGGTCGTGACACTGTGCGCCGCGAAATAAGTATACCGATCGTCATATCTCGACTAGCTGAGTCAATCTAGACATTTGTGTCCGTCCGTCTGTCCATTATAATTTGTAAACACGATACAGGCCACAGTTATAAACCAATCTTCACAAAATTTTGCATGTAGGATGGGTTCTGGTCAATGAAGACCCCTATTGTTTTTGGTAAAGATCGGTTAATATTTAGGGGATGAAATGGACCAAATACTTAATTTTTGTCGGTTTTTCTGCTCGCTCCAGAGTCCGCAATTATGGTCCGAACATCGTGACATTTTACATGGAGAAGGGGATCGGGCCAAAAAATAAGTATGCATGTTTTGATCAGGATCGGTCAATATTTAGCGGGTCAAATGGACCCTGACTTTTGTGTGAAAAAATACAAAATTTTTATTCTGGGGCGTATATACTTGCTCCTGAAGGACGAGAAGTTGATAGTATATTCAAGAGGAGTTGTTGACCTTCAAATTGATACCAATTATATGGCTGTATGTACTCTGATGTGGGAGTTATACGCAATTCTGTAAAGGTGACTATGTGCATAGTATTACTATTACTCCATTAGAGGACGGAAATGTCGCGCTGATCGCTTTGAAATTGTACATGAAGTTCCGATTATGGTCAAGGACGACGCCTATAGTTTTCGGTGAAGTTGAGATTTCATTCAGGGGATGTAATGAACCGAACACATTAATTTTGTCAGATTTCTAGTCGCTCTAGAGTCAATTATTATATGCAGAACATCACATATTTTACAAGGTGAAGGGGGATCTGAGCAAATACTGATGACCGGTTAATATTCCGAGGGTCAAATCAACCAATACCTAAAGTGACCAATTTTTTATTTTATGGCGTAAACATCACTTCAAGAAAAAAAAAATTGGAAAATATGACAGGGTTAGAACGTGGAGTTGTCGATCTATAATCGGTAAAAAGGGTACAAATATCACGAAATATGGCCCAGGCTCAGAATATAGAACCGCAGAACGTTTGATTTTCGTGGTAGTTGTGTAGGGTATCATATGGTCGACCCAGTCCGACTATACTGCTCCGCTCACAGTTTTTTTTTCTTTTTTGAAAGTGTTTCTTCTCTCTCCTTTTCTTCCGATAATTCTCTCTCGCATTACATGTTGGTACTGTCTGCAGGGTTGCCCTATACGCTGCGTTTTTCAACTCTATGGCATTTCGAAACTCCTGATCGTACTATGGGTTTTTTGATGGTGGTACACAACTGTTGGTTTTGCTGCAGTTTGTAGGGAACTAGTAGTGCTTTCGTCAAGCAGGTGGGTAAGTGGAGCGGAGTAGGTTTCTGTTATCTGTTGTGTTTGCAGTTTTTTAACATGTCGAGTTTCCGTGTTGCGTTAGATCGCACCATTGCTGCTACATTAAGAGGAGTCCGAACCTTGGCTGCTACAAGGCATATTTCTTCATGGAGGCTGAATTTTACGACAGGCCCCAAAAATATTTTCCCTTCCAATTTTTGCATTAAAATCTCCTAAAAGATTTTTAATGTCATGGCCAGGGCAACGGTCATATGCTGTTTCTATGCGTTTGTAGCATATTACTTTGGTCTGCTCATTTTTGTCTTCGGTCGGAGCATGGGTGCAAATAAGACGTATGTAGAAGAACTTCGCCTTTATACGGATTATAACAATTCGCTCATCTCCTGGAGTGAATCTGGAGACGATGCTTTTAATTCTCCTAGGTCTTTTATTAACCATAAACTCGAAGCCAAATTCATGTCCCGTTTCATGGCAGCAGTGCTTAATCAAATAAAGCCAGTTCAGTTAAAAAACGTGCCCATACTTCCTGAACATTTTGAGATGACGTTATGTGGAGGCTATCCACAATATTGAGAATTTTTGGAAGGAAGATTTCTATATATATACATATATATGCTTTTTTTAAATTGTAATTATGTTCAGGTAGCTGAATTCCTATATTTAGCTCCAAATACTATTGCTGAACTTACTAAATTATAAAACCGCAAACCCAAAGCGCTTAATTGTTACAGAAGTTTAATTCAGCTTAGCTGAATAATATTTAATACAGCTGAATTGTCATTATCATTTGTTTCAAATATAGCTGAATTAAAGCAAGCGAAAAAAAACCTAAAATTTTCATAGCTGAATTGAGTATGTCTTAAAAAACACTACATTGTGTTTAAAATGTTTTTTTTTTTTTGCTGCGAGTGTTTTTAACCCAAAAAAAGGTTTGTAACAAATTGCTCGACAATCTCCTTCCAACAACTCCACCAGCACGAAATTCTCATTAATGTTCCAATTTGATGGAGAATAGCTGTTGTTAACTCACAAGATGTCATGTTTTTCCGCTTTAATTTTTAATTTGCAATGATTTTTTGTACAAACATACATGAACACATACACACACACACACTTACGTACTCGAACATTGTTTCTTATGTTTTTTTTGGAATGGCTTATAATGCTATTATGTTCATATGTTACATAGTATGATGTTGATGTTGTCGTCGTTTATGTAATGATGCAATTTGTGTATTACTTCTTGGAATACTTCTTCCCAGTCTCTCTATGGATATATGTCTAGCCGACTAGTCAGTTAGCTAAGCGCTAGTAAGTAAATGGCTTAAGCCAGAAACGAACAACTCTAATCCAGCCCCAACAACGTTCGACAATGTGTGACTTAAAGGAACTCTTCGGGCAAGAAGAAGTGTAAAACAGCCAACCATCACTTTGATGATGATCGTCATCATCATCATCATCATAATGGTCGGTAATGGAAACCGCCGCCAATCGCAGCTAATTTGAAAATGTTTATCAAATCAAAAAATTACAAAAAAAAATCGTAGTTGTTGTAACGACGAAGAAAAAGAAAAAAAACATTTTTGTAACAACATAGAGTCGTTTTTTTCTTGTGACGATGCAGTTGCAACATTTTCCGTGTTCCAGTGAAGGGGGGGCCTACCAGAGATTGTCATCATCAGCGATTTCATTTCCTTGGAAAGGTGGAGAAAAAACAAAACGTTTAAAGGGAAAAATAAAAAATTTGTTTATGATGTCGTCGTGGCTACCCCCAGTTAACAGCTGTCAGAGATCTATGAAGAAAAAGAAAACAGAAAACCAAACATTTCCAGAAACAAATTTTTGATGGACATTTGCCATATGACAGTTACCAGCAAAATACCACTGATCGTCAGACTGGACACCTATTGTGGCGATTTGTTGGGTCTATTAACATCGTTTAGAGGTGGTGGTGTTGTTGTTACTGCAGCCATTAATTGTTGTAAGCCTTCATTAAGACATGTTGCAGATGGTGTCACCGATATGCTCGAAATGTTCGCCGTTAAGTTTTTTGTTCCAACAACCACTGCTGGTAGCTTGGGTTGCATCATAACCACAACCACCACCAGAAGCAACAGCAGCATCAGTAGTGGCACATTCATCAATTTGATTTCATGCAAGATTATGAAATGAACAGGATTGAGTTTTGTACAAATTATCGGATAATCGGATTTTGTCAACAGAAATCTTTGGCCGTATGAATGGTAATTAAGAAGGAAATACAAAACTGCAGAAAAATAATTAATCTCTTTTGAAAAAACAAATTCTCAAAATCTGAAGGATTTAAGATTTTCTAAATAATAACGCGTCGATTTTTAAAGAAAGTTGTCGTAGGGGATGATAGATACCAAGCAATGGCTGTGATTGGCTTCAACATGGCCAAGCCTAGGCTTATCTTGTTTCCTCTTTCATCTCAATTGTGGACACTGACCTCCACGCGGTGTCACCTGGGTTAGCTACTTTCATCACCCGAATTCACCCATAAAATCTGTAAAAAATGAGTTGAGGCGTCGGATTAGTTGTCCACACTCCGAAAAAAAACTTCTACTATGAAAAAGCAACAAAAAAGAAAACCAAACCCCCCTAAAGCTGACGACACCAGCAAACGTATAAAGGACCACGATCTGCGAATCTGCTCTTGGAATGTGCGCACGTTGTACAGAACAGACGTAGCTTTCGCTTTGGCGGATGTACTCAAGAAGTACAATGCCGATATTATTGCCTTACAGGAAATGCGATGGAAAGGGACTGGCGTAAGTAAATCAGATGATTACGCCTTGTATTATAGCTGCCATGAAACGAGACATGAATTTGGCTGCGGATTTATGGTTAACAGAAGAACAAAAAACCTCGTCTCCAGATCACTCCAGTAGATGAGGGAATTGCTATAATCCGTATAAAATGGAAGTTATTTTACGTCAGTCTTATTTGCGCCCATGCTACTACGGAAGACAAAGATGTAGACTAAAGACATATTTTATGAACGCCCAGAGAGAAAATTCTGCTAGAAGACTTTAATGCAAAAATCGAAATGAAATATATCATTGGCCTCACCGTCCGAAAATTCAGCCTCCATGAAGAAACGTCAGACACCGTAATGAGGTTGATTAACTTCGCGGCAGCAAAAATATGTTGGTTAGCAGCACCAGATTCAAGTATCTCGATATACACAAGGCCATCTCGACTGTTATGATGGACGGAAGGCATTCGTCCAGTGATTTAAGAGCGGATATCGATTTGGACCACTACCTTGTGGCACCCAAGGTTCGCACTTGTCTTAATGTAGCAGCAAAGGATCGATCTAACACAACACGGAATCTCGACGTCGAAAAGTTGCAAAGACAACAAGTAGCAGAAGCCTACTCCGCTCAACTTACCCACCTGCTTGATGAATGCACTTCTTGTCCCGATAATAATAACATAGGATCACAATGGCAGAGAATTGCCCTCTCCCTACAAACTACAGCAAAAGCAACAATTGGGTACCAAAGACCACCATCAAGAAACCCATGCTACGTATGTGAGGAAACCGTAATGCTACTGATGTGAGGAAGATGTGAAGAACTCAGCGTATAGGACAACCCTGCAGACAGTAGCAACACGTAATGCGATGGAGAATTATTGCGAGAAAAGGAGAGAGGAGAAACGTATTTTCAAAAAAAGAAATAACAAGAAAAACGTGAATGTGATCAAATCAAGATGTACAGAAGTCAGAATGAAGTCCGGAAATTTTACCACCGAGTAACGAGAGATGAAGATGGAAACCTGGTGACAGATGCAGACAGCGTGTTGAGCATCTGGAAGGAGCATTTTGCAATAGCAATAGTGGCGGTGAAGAAGATACCCCAGAAACAATAAGAGGTGACGGTTTACCACCTAGCCAAGATAACGTCAGAATATCAATCAACCGACTGAAGAATAACATTTAATATCAATCCGGGTGGCAACCCTTTTTTGCAGGTGAGCTTTTAAAGTCAGCTGTTTGAAAGTCACTTTGTTTTGGTACAACTGGCGGTAAAGATCAGCTAAGTTCGCGTGCGTGTGATTTGACAAAATTGAAAAAAATTAAAATATTTAATTATGGAAAACGTTAGTGCAGGTATGTAAAATTAACACGAAATTAATTTTTTGTCATAATTGTCTTTTGTTGTAATACTGTAAAATTTTTTGTTTATGTATAACTTTCTATAAAATCTATAAATTGTAGTTGTGTTCCGTGGAGTGTAACTTGTGAATGGCAAAGCATTTCAAAAAGGTATAAATGCCAAGTTATTAACAAAAGTGTGTTAATTAATGAGTAATTAACCTTTTTTGTGCTTTTTTGTGCCAACACGTGTTTTTGCAGATAAACATGTGTTTGCCCATGCAGCGCTTATTGAAATTTGGAACAGCAACAATCGCTCAAAAGATGCACTTATGAAACATGTGTTACATAATATAAATAATATCACTTTAAATGAAGACCAAATGCATTTAATATCAAAACACGTTAAAGAATTTATTAATTATATAAAAAAGCATTTGCCAAAGTGTAACCGTAAGTTAGAGCGATTTAAAAGAAAACACTCAAAATGGCTTAGCAAAAGTTTAATAATAGTAATGGATGAGCATTATGTTTCCCCAAACAAAGTAGGTCGCCCAAAATTAAATTATGAAGATGCTGGACCTAGGCTAAAAAGTAAATTAGCCTCCGAAGTTGCATCACAAAATAAACATGCAACACCGTTGCTAATTCATGCTGCTACGGTTTCAGCCAAAAAATGCTATGACAGAGACATGGCCATTGTTTTGAATAAAGCAGGCAGTAGTGAAAATATAGCCGAAGTGTTAGAACAAGAAGTCTTCAATACGGAATAAGTCCTCTTCATGCATGGATCCGCTTCTTCGAGTTTATATTAAGAGTCTCCTATAGGCTTGATTTCAAAAAGTGGCATGCTAATGGTAATGATAAAGCCCAAATGGCTTCACGTAAACAGCTTCTACAAGAAAAAATTTGGGAAGAAATGGGCCTTAATGTAGATAAACCTAATGCAAATGACAGTGGCAATACTAATGATGGAAATACTGCCAGAAGAGCATTTTCGAAATCAACAGTACTATCATCTATATCAGGAATTGATTACGAAATAATTCGCCGTTTTCACATAATTTTAATTGCGATATCTTGCGAGTATGCCTTGAATTCAGACAAGTTTAAAGACTTTTGCGCTGACACATTCACAATGTACATGAAAAAATATTTCTGGTATCCAATGTCCCCTACTGTTCACAAAGTATTAGTACATGGATATCAATTAATGGATTGCTGCGTACTCCCAGTTGGTTGCCTAGGGGGAAGTGCATCGGAGGCAAGGAACAAGCTATATAAGAGCGACAGAAGATGCCATGCCAGAAAATGCAGTCGCCTAGACCATATTACAGATGTTTTCAACAGAGCCATGGATTCTTCTGATCCCTTATTGTCTAGCCTATGTTGGAAAGAACGTAAAAATCGAAACAATAAGAAAAGCTTACCATCAGAAGTCATCGGTCTTTTACAAACACCAAGCATGTAGATGAAGCTGAAGGTGGCGAACCCTCTCAGTGCTCTTCAGATGAAGAGGATGATGATCAGAACATTTTTGAACTTGATGATATAGTATTTGAAGAATATGAAGACAACTAATTTGAACAAGGTGGAATGGTGAGAAGTATGCCCATTTTTTAACATAGCTAATGAATTTTGTTTTGTTCCCAGAATCAAAATAAATTACCAACATACAAACTCAATCTACATACGTAATATGAATTAATAAAGATATAATTTGTATGTATTTTCTATTGTATTAATATATTATTCTTATGAAACTAGGTACGTCATTTTGGGAGCATAAAAAATGTATACAAACCAAATTTCACTCCAATGGCTTCATAAACAAAAAATTGGGTCAAATCGGCCAGATCGGCTATATAGCAGCTATATGAAATAGTGCCCCAAATCATATGCAAATTGGTAGGTCAACTTGGTAGCATAAAAAATGTATACAAACCAAAGTTCAATACAATAGCTTTAAAATTAGAGTTTATGCCAAAATAAACGTAAAAAAAACATAGTGCATTGGCCAGATTTTCACTCTGCGCCAAATCCTGGAGAAGACCTACGAAAAACACATCGGCACGAAAAACTCATCCACCTCCGCTCAGAGGTATTTAAATCCAGGTCTGCGTTTGCATTCCTACAAAATTAATACGACTATGCTGGATAACTTTAACTGGCACAAGGTCTGCAGTTAAAGTCAGAAATGACCTCTCGGAGCCCTTCAATACCGAACGAGAACAGACAAGGTGACAGTTTGTCATGTGATCTTGTTAATATCCTGCTGGAAAAGGTCATACGAGATGCATATGTGAACATAAGTGACATTCTGTACACCAAACAGCACATGTTACTCGCCTATGCCGATGACATCGATATAATGGGTCGAACATTGCCAGCGGTAACAGCTACCTTTAAACGAATTGAGAAAGAGTGGGACTGGTAGTAAATGGCGAGAAGGCCAAGCTGAGGTATCAACGCGCAAGCCGTCCAGTAGAATCGGACCAACTGTGAAACTGGAGAACTACAGCTTCGTGGTAGTCCAGCATTTTATATACCTTTGTACCTCCATAAATAAAATTAATTACATCAGTTTTGAAATTCGGAGAAGGATAGTGTTGGCCAACAGAGGCTTGGCCAAGGTCACTTCTCGCCAGACCAAATTCACACTGTAAAAGACACTGATACTACCCGGTGGTGCATACTTGCGCAAGCAGATGAGGCAGCTCTTGGGGTGTTTGAGAGAAAAATTCTCCGGAGCATCTATGGGCCGATCTGCGTCAACGGTGAATATCTCCGTCGAATGAACCATGAGTTTTACCATCTATTCTCGGACATCGACATAGTCAGACGTATCGGGCTGCAGCTAGATCATGTTGTGAGAATGGATGAGGACGCCCCAGCTCAATAGGCATATAAAAGCGAGCTACGCAGAAGGGGAAGACCACGAATTCGATGGAAATATCAAGTGGAAGGCAACATCTTTTAAGCTCGGCTTATGGAACAAATGTTCTATAACAAGCCAAGTAAGTAAGTGTCCAAGCGTAAATTTTTTAAAGAATATTTTTACAAGGATTTAAGGACCTCCTGGCGTTAATTTTTTAAAGCTATTTTTACCAGAATTTTTTTAAAAAATATTTTTATGGTGACTAGAGACCTTTACAGAATATTTTTACAAGGATTAAAAGATCACCAGGCGTGGATTTTATAAAGCATATTTTTACATGGATGTTTTAAGAAATATTTCTGAATGATTTTTTAAAGAATATTTTTAAAAGAACTAAAAGATCTCCAGGCGTGGATTATTTCAATGAATATTTTTCCAAGAACTAGAATAATATTTTTACAAGGACTAAAAGACCTCCAGGTGTGGATTTTTTAACGGAGACCATCAGGCGTGGATTATTTTAATTAATATTTTTCCGAGGACTAGAAGAATATTTTTACAAGGACTAAAAGACCTCCAGGCGTGGATTTTTTAAAAAAAATATTCTTACAATGACTAAAAGACCTCCAGTCGTGGGGTTTTCAAAGAATATTAGTATATAAGATCTAGTAGATCTTATAGAATACTATTGATAATTTTCTTTGCATTTAAGTCCAATCGTTGGTCGCTCTGTAAGATCTTCCCTGTATATTCGAAAGCTTATTAGGAATAAAAACCTCTTTTATTTGTAAACAAAATTTGTCACATTCTGTTTGACATGGGTATTCGAATTTTTTTCTCAATATTAAATCTTGACAAGTGGTCATTCACCTACCCATAAGTGAGCAAGCGAAGCAAAGTGACTGAACGCGTGAGCAATCACAATTTGTAATGCTTTAATTTGATGAGACATTTGGTTTAATTAAAGTTGTTTTACAGGGGGAATCTGTGCAATGTACATATATGTAAGTATGTGTGTGTGTGTGTGTGGTTGTAGAAATTTTTCTTTCTTTAAATACCGACAACAATGACGACAAAATTCCATAACAATTACAGCTACAACGACAACAACGATAATGCAAATAACACAACAATTATCCGAATAAGTGGGGATAATTGAAATGGGTTGAGAAATGAGCTGCTGAGCCTTGATGTAATAAATGGGAAGACGGGGGAAAGGGGTTCGGATGAGGGTGGGGACATTTTAAAAAGCACAGAAGTTCGCTTAAGATAAAACAAAAATTTACTTATATGAGTTAAATTACTTAAAAGTAATTCTTTAAAAATCCACACCTGGAGGTCTTATCCTTATAAAAATGTTCTAAAAATCCAGGCCTGGAGGTCTTTTAGTCCTTATAAACATATTCTATAAAAATCAGGCCTGAAGGTCTTTTAGTCCTTATAAAAATATTCTTTAAAAATCCACGCCTGGAGATCTGCCAGTCCTTGTAAAAATATTCCATAAAATCCAGTCCTGGAGGTGTTTTAGTCCTTATAAAAATATTCTACAAAATCCAGGCATGGAGGTTTTTAGTCCTTATAAAAATATTCTATAAAATCCACGCCTGGAGATCTGGCAGTCCTTGTAAAACTATTCTTTAAAAACCCACGCCTGGAGATCTGGCAGTCCTTGTAAAAATATTCTTTAAAAATCCATCTGCCAGTCCTTATAAGATATTCTATAAAATCCAGGCCTGGAGATCTGGCAGTCCTTGTAAAAATATTCTTTAAAATCCACGCCTGGAGATCTGGCAGTCCTTGTAAAAATATTCTTTAAAATCCAGGCCTGGAGATCTGGCAGTCCTTGTAAAAATATTCTTTAAAATCCACGCCTGGAGATCTGGCAGTCCTTGTAAAAATATTCTTTAAAATCCACGCCTGGAGATCTGGCAGTCCTTGTAAAAATATTCTTAAAAAATCCACGCCTGGAGATCTGCCAGTCCTTGTAAAAATATTCTTTAAAAATCCAAGCCTGGAGATCTGCAGGTCCTTGTAAAAATATTCTTTAAAAATCCAGGCCTGGAGATCTGCCAGTCCTTGTAAAAATATTCTTTAAAAATCCACGCCTGGAGATCTGGCAGTCCTTATAAAGATATTCTTTAAAATTCCACGCCTAAAGATCTGGTTATCCTTGTAAAAATATTCTTTAAAAATCCACGACTGGAGATCTGTCAATGGTAAGAAATCCAAACTTAAATCAAATGGGTGGCCTCCGTTAATTTTGCCACTCATTTAGCTCCTTAAACTCAATCTCCCGCATCAGAGGAAGGCTTATCTTACAAAGAAATTCAAACCTTCTCTTAACCATTTCCCCCAAGTAAGAAATGTGATCGAAGTATATGGTCGCATTTTTCGTTTAAAAAATGTTTAAAATTCTCATAATTCATATTGTTATGAGAGCTCTTCCATTAGTCCCAACACTTTTTCTCTGGTCCGTCAGTCCACCAGTCGCCGGATGTAAGGTGAGGATCGGTACGCATTTGCAATGTATTAGGCATATTATGTTTCCGATTTAATTTGTATGTATAAAAGTCTGTTTGGCATTTGCAACAACGATAAATCAAACGTCTCTTTTCCCGACGACGCATACGACTGACGTACTACGGTGGTTGTCTGTCGAATTGTCATTTCATCTGTCCAGTCACATTTTTTCCGTATTTCTATCTCTCTTTGACAGTTTTCTTTATGAAATGCTAATTGACCATAAATTTCGCGCAACAAATCTCCACTTCACTATCTGGCAACATGCCGCATAAACATGTCCACATGTTGACCACCATCATCCCATGTCCACAAAAGTAATCGACGGAGGTTGCCTGGCTGGCTGGAGTTCGTTCATAGTTTGTCAAATCCTTCCTGTGAATCTGTTGCTAAAACAGCAAGAAAAATTATGAGATGAGGAAGTAGAATATGACAAAAAAGACACAAAATGACAACGCAAAGAATAAAAAGAAGAAGAGGAAAAATGGACACACGCACACCCACCGACATGACTTAGGGCGCATGAACAGAATATTTGATGAGTTCCTGGGATATATGAGTAATGGCAATGAGGATGGAGGATATTTGCATTTTTTCTGTTTGTTCTCGACAAATACCTTGTTTGCCTTTTCAAGGTATTACTACTATTTACTGAGAAGGTCAAAGAGAAGAAGGTTAGGCTGAGGTCAATACGAACATGAATTTAAAAAAGAAAGGACGTTGAACTACTGGGATTTTTTATACAATATTTAAAATTTTCAAGAAGATTTTTAACGTCTCTGAGACCAACAGACGTGATTTTTTTTTTAAACTGTACTCGTGTATTTTTTAAATAATTTTTTTCAAGGACTTTCATAGCCTTAGGCGTGGATTTTTAAAGAATATTTTTCAAGGACTCCAAGATCAACAGGCGTGGATTATTTAAAAAATACTTGTTCAAGGACTCCAAGATCAACAGGCGTGGATTTTTTAAAGAATGTTTTTTAAGGACTCCAAGATCAACAGGCGTGGATTTTTTAAAGAATGTTTTTTAAGGACTTCAAGATCAACAGGCGTGGATTTTTTAAAGAATTTTTTTTAAGGACTTCAAAATCAACAGGCGTGGATTTTTTAAAGAATCTTTTTCAAGGACTCCAAGATCAACAGGCGTGGATTTTTTAAAGAATAATTTTTCAAGGACTCCAAGATCAACAGGCGTGGATTTTTTAAAAAATACTTTTTCAAGGACTCCAAGATCAACAGGCGTGGATTTTTTAAAAAATACTTTTTCAAGGACTCCAAGATCAACAGGCGTGGATTTTTTAAAAAATACTTTTTCAAGGACTCCAAGATCAACAGGCGTGGATTTCTTAAAGATGTTTTTCAAGGACTCCAAGATCAACATGAGTGAATTTTTTAAAAAATACTTTTTCAAGGACTCCAAGATCAACATGAGTGAATTTTTTAAAAAATGTTTTTTCAAGGACTCCAAGATCAACAGGCGTGGATTTTTTAAAGAATGTTTTTCAAGGACTCCAAGATCAACTGGCGTGGATTTTTTAAAGAATACTTTTTCAAGGACTCCAAGATCAACTGGCGTGGATTTTTAAGGAATACTTTTTGAAGGACTCCAAGATCAACAGGCGTGGATTTTTTAAAGAATACTTTTTCAAGGACTCCAAGATCAACAGGCGTGGATTTTTTAAAAAATACTTTTTCAAGGACTCCAAGATCAACTGGCGTGGATTTTTAAGGAATACTTTTTGAAGGACTCCAAGATCAACAGGCGTGGATTTTTTAAAAAATACTTTTTCAAGGACTCCAAGATCAACAGGCGTGGATTTTTTAAAAAATACTTTTTCAAGGACTCCAAGATCAACAGGCGTGGATTTTTTAAAAAATACTTTTTCAAGGACTCCAAGATCAACAGGCGTGGATTTTTTAAAGATGTTTTTCAAGGACTCCAAGATCAACATGAGTGAATTTTTTAAAAAATACTTTTTCAAGGACTCCAAGATCAACATGAGTGAATTTTTTAAAAAATGTTTTTTCAAGGACTCCAAGATCAACAGGCGTGGATTTTTTAAAGAATGTTTTTCAAGGACTCCAAGATCAACTGGCGTGGATTTTTTAAAGAATACTTTTTCAAGGACTCCAAGATCAACTGGCGTGGATTTTTAAGGAATACTTTTTGAAGGACTCCAAGATCAACAGGCGTGGATTTTTTAAAGAATACTTTTTCAAGGACTCCAAGATCAACAGGCCTGGATTTTTTAAAGAATGTTTTTTCAAGGACTCTCAGAACCAAAGGCTTGGATTTTTTAAAGAATATTTTTTCAAGGACTCTCAGAACCAAAGGCTTGGGTTCTTTAAAGAATATTTTTTCAAGGACTCTCAGAACCAAAGGCTTGGATTTTTTAAAGAATATTTTTTCAAAGACTCTCAGAACCAAAGGCTTGGATTTTTTAAAGAATATTTTTTCAAGGAGAACAAGTCTTCCAGGCGTATATTTTTTAAAGAATATTTTTTCAAGGAGAACAAGTCTTCCAGGCGTATATTTTTAAAAGAATGGTTTAAAGACCTTCTCGCTAGCAATTTTTAAAAAATATTTTTTCAAGGACCAATAGTTGATTTTCCAAAAAAATTGTTTTTTAAGGACCAGCAGTCCTACAGAGTCCTCTCAGAGCCACAAGCGCAGATTTTTTAGAAAATATTTTTCAGAGAATATTTGCCAAAGCCACAAGCGTGGATTCTAAACGAATACTTAAAGGATGCAGTCGAAATCCCTACTTCATCAAAATTTATCTGATAACTTCACTCTAATATTATTGCCCAGCTCTGCCTTTCATATGCTTTCAATTAGTTTGACCCCATGCTGCGACACCAAAAAATCTCCACTTTTTCTGCAACTTCTAAAATAGCCGACAATTATAACCTTCTGCGCTTTATGAAAATTAAACACTTATTAAGATTGACAAACAATTAAAAAAATGGAAGAAGAGCGGATAGTAAAAAAGGAGGTCATTAAACGTCAAGCATAAATCCCTGCAAGAAAAAAGTCAACACCATTCGAAATATACAAACTTAAGTGGTGGATATGAAAAAAAAAAACAAAAATTATGGCCCCATAATAAATTCGATCATAAAAAATTGTGCCGCACTTTCTTCAGCTGTCATAATTTCGCTTTTTTTGCATGGACCTCAAAAAAATGCAACGACGGGCAAACAGAAAAAATCAACTTTTTAAAATTATCACAAAAGTTCAATGTTCTTGTGGCGAGACAACGCACCGCACCGCAAGCCCACAGTAAAAAAGGAAATCAGTTTCATATTTCATTGTCGCAGCGAATATAAAACATAAATTTGCAATGTTAAGGCAAAAATTTCATAAACCGTTTTTATTATTAATTTGGCGACTCCGATTCTTTTTTTTTTTTTGCCTAAATCACAATCTTCACAATCACAAATGAAGAAATAATAAAGTGGAAGACATGCAAATTAATGTTCGAATGAATGGACAGTCGGACTTTATGTGTTTTTAAATGACAACTGCAAAAATAAAAAAAACAATATCGAAATATTTCATTATGAACCTCAAAAACAAAAAAAAAAATTAAACAAACAAATTACAGTGTTAGCATTGGCCTGAATGAGGCCGTAAACTTGTCACAATCATGACACAAAGACAAATAAAAAAACACAATCCTTATGGGCGGATACGAGGTGAGGTTTTTAATTACAGTACAAATTGTTTGCCAGTATTATATGTTATATCACATAAATGGTACATGCTATTCTTTACTCTTTGAAATTTTTATTAAAAAATTTACGAAATTCATACTTTTTTAATCCACGCCTTTATACTAAAATAGTATTTCAAACCAGTGAGCGGAGCAGTATAGTCGGACGGGGCCGACCATATGATACCCCACACAACTTCCACGAAAATCTAACTTTCTCTGGTTCTATATTCTGAGCATGGGCGATATTTTTCAATATTTGCACCCTCTTGACCGACTAGAGGTCAACAAATATTACGATGTGTGTTGCGATGTTCGGCTTTCTAGTGTGGCCTATAGATCGATTCGATAAAAATACAAAAATTAAGTTCCCAGTCCAGTTCATCCCAATATTATTATCTGATCCACACCGAAAATTATAGGCGTTGTATTTAACTATTCATGGATCCTCGTGGAAAATTTCAAAGCGATCAGGGCTATATTTCGGCCCTCTAGTGTGGTAATGGGTTACTAAATAATATCTGAATACGTAAGCACCTGTAAATATTTAAGAGTAACTCCCACATTCGAGTACATACGACAATATAATTGGTATCAATTTAAAGGTCAGCCATCCCTCTGGAATATACTATCAACTTCTCGGGTCTATGTCCTTCGGGAGTTAATATATACGCCAAAGATTTTTTTTTAATTTTTCACACAAAAGTCAGGGTCCATTTGGCATGCTTAAAACAACAACAAAAATTTTTTGTAAATTATTTTTTTTCCTTTTTAAATCTTCAAATATATATGTGTAAAGTTACAAACCTTAACAAGCATTGGTATTGATTTACCAGCCCATTAAAAATCTTGAAAAATTAAAATCGAGGGGGAGGTTCCCTTAAACAAAAATTTCAGCCAAATATTTTTTTGAAATCTATCCAAGGCCTTGATTTTTTAAATACTTTTTCAAACACCTATTCAAGGTCTGAATTTTTTAAATATTTTTCAAGTATCTTCCTAAGGCTTGTTTTTTTTAAATAGTTTTTTTAAGCACATATTTTTTTAAAATATTGTTTCAAGCATTTATTCAACGCGTGAAGTTAAAAAATCCAAGGTGCGGATTTTTTTAATATTGTTTCCAGCATCAATCCAAGGTCCAGATTTTTTTAAATATATTTCAAGCACCTATCCTAGGCGTGAATTTTTTTAATCTTTTTTAAGCTTCTATCCAAGGCTTTGATTTTTTTAAATATGTATTCAAGCCTATCCAAGGCATGGATTAAAAAAAAGCAAGCACCTATCCTAGGGGTAGAATTTTTTAAATATTTTTTCGAGCACCTATACGAGGCGTGGATTTCAAGCACCTAGGGGTAGATTTTTATACCCTACCTTTGTGCAGTCCCAAGAGTTTGTAACGCCGCGAAATATTGGTCCTATACCCACCTTTAAGTATGCCGATCGTCATATTTCGACCAGCTGATTCGATCTAGACATGTGTGTCCGTCTGTCCATTATAATTTGTAAATACGATACAGGCCACAGTTATGGACCAATCTTCTCGAAATGGGTTCTGGCCAATTAAGACCCCTATTGGTTTTTGTAAAGATCGGTTAATATTTGGGACGCAATTATGGCCTGAACGTCGAATTTTCACATGAAGGAGGGGATCGGGCCAAAGAATAAGCATGGCTGGTTTGACAAAGATTTTTAAATTAATACATTAAAAAACCATGTATGTTTAAAACAATATTGAAATATTTTCTAATATTTAATTTTTTTATAATACATTAAATTTTAAATAATTTATAGTTGAATTAATACAATAAAAAATGTATATTTTTATATAAGAAACAATGTAAAAAATTACAAATCTGTATACAATTTAATCCCGGAACTCTGAATTTATTGTAAAAAAAATTATGATTTGCCAAAAAAAAAATCAGGACCTTAATTTCTTTCTAAAAACTATGAAATCGATTTTTTAATAATAACCCATTTACCAGTCTCATTAATTTTTGTTTACCCCTCCAAAAAAAATGAAAAGAGTCAATGACATGTGAAATGACAGGCGTGTTCACACTGCTGACATGTGTTAATATGGCTCAGACAATTTTGTACAGGAAATTCGTCGTTATTCAAATAACAAAATTTTTTGTTGATTCGTTTCCTTTATTTTGACTCGAGTCCGTTCACAGTTGCCAACTCTAATTGCAAGATTAAATTGCAATTAATTTATCAAAAACAAAAAAAAAAAAACTTAAAAAAATCATGAATTTAATTGAATTCATTTTGTGTTGACAAGGAAATTTGAAACGTTTGAAATACACATGTTCCGTAATGGAATACTTAGGCGAAGTGACACAGATTCGTTTATATGGACATATGAATACATATCTATATGTGTGTACATTGTATTCAAAAAAAGATATTTTTAAAATAATATTTTATATATCTTTAAGGCGTGGTTTTTATACCCTACACAACAGGGTATTATAGCTTTGTGCAGCCCCAAAAGTTTGTAATGCCGCGAAATATTGGTCCTAGACCCACCTTTAAGTATACCGATCGTAATATCTCGACAAGCTGAGTCGATCTAGACATGTGTGTTCGTCCGTCCGTCCGTCTGTCCATTATAATTTGTAAACACGATGCAGGCCACAGTTATGGACCAATCTTCATGTAGGATGGGTTCTGGCCAATGAGGACCCCTATTGTTTTTGGGAAAGATCGGTTAATATTTAGGGGATGAAATGGACCAAATACTAAATTTTTGTCCGTCGCAATAATGGCCCGAACATCGTGAAATTTTGCATGGAGAAGTGGGTCCGGCCAAAGAATAAGCATGCCTGTTTTGATAAAGATCGGTCAATATTCAGCGGGTCAAATGGACCCTGACTTTTGTGTGAAAAATGACAAAATTTGTATTCTATGGCGAATATGTTAACTCCCGAAGAACATAAACCCGAGAAGTTGATAGTATATCCAAGAGGAGTTGTTGACCTTTAAATTGATACATATGAACTCGGATGTGGGAGTTGCAATTAAATATTCAGACGTATCTATGTATTCCGATATTATTTAGTAACCCATTACCACAATACAGGTAATGGGTTACATAGAACACATCCAAGGCGTAGTTATATGTTAAATACTTTTTCAAGCAACTATCCACATGTTCTGTAATGGAATACATAATCGAAATGACACAGATTCGTATATATGCGCATATACATACATATGTATATTTGTATATTAAATTAAAAAAAATTCGTTTTTGTTTCGGCTTTTAGTTAATAATGGTCGAAGGTCAAAATATACTGGCATACCACAGCACTACGCCCCTGATAGCCTAACACAGCTCATATCTATAAATTTGCTTCTTCTTCTTTTTACTCCAAAATGTCAGAATACCAAAATTGGTCTTATCGTCACTATCACCCTATTGTCTAATCATGTCCAACATAACAACGTCATCATTCAATTGCTCTGATTTTTTTCCACTTTGGACTATCTGCCACGATGTTCACCCACCTTGATTACAATTTATATACTGCCACGATCAGACATGAAAACCCATTTCAATAAACAATAATTTATTTGTATGGATAACACAGTTTTCAATCAATCACACCGTTTTCTTATTTTAAATATTTATCATCTGAAACATTTTGCATCATCTGCAAGAAATGCTCATAAATGCATATTTTTGTGTTCAAAAAAGAATGCATTGCAGAATTTATTTATTTTTCTCGTTTTGGCAAAATGCCCAAAATTCTGGAATAAAAACTACAACAACAACAAACAGATGCAGCCACAGCAGGCCCCAAAAAACAATTGAAAATGAAATTAAACCAGTAAGGAAAGTAGTAAAGTCGGACGGGGCCGACTATATGATACCCTTCACCACTATGGGTATATTAAACAGGGCTATTAACATGAAATTGGATGATATAAAATATGTGATATTTATCTAAGTGTGAATCCACCTAGATCTATCCATAAAGTATGTAATTCGACTTCAAACAAATATAAATAGGTCATCCGTTGGGCTATGTCTGTGCTTCTAGAAAACGCAACTACGCAATTTTGTACGTTGTGCAAAATTTGATGTCAATTTGACATCAATCGGGCGAAAATATATATGGAAGCTCTATACATATTTTAATCGATTTCAAACAAACTTGTCACAGGTTAGGTTATACTAATCTCAGAATGTTTTGTTCCTATTGGTTCCTTGGTGCGTCAATTACTTAAAATCAATCTATAATAAAAGGGAGCTATATCTAAATCTAGACCGATTTTCACGAAACAAGGCAGACATCACTCTAGGCTCAATTTAGTACGTTATGCCAAATTTCGTGCAAATCGAAAGATATATAGGGACTTTAATGCACCATTTACATGAAATCGGACGAAATTATATATGGGAGCTATATCTAAATCTGGACCGATTTTCTCGAAACTTGGCAGACATCACTCTAGGCTCAATTCAGTACGTTCTGCCAAATTTCGTGCAAATCGAAAGATATATGGGGACTTTGGTGCACCATTTACATGAAATCGGAAGAAACTATATATGGGAGCTATATCTAAATCTGGACCGATTTTCTAGAAACTTGGCAGCCATCATTCTAGGCTCAATTCACTACGTTATGCCAAATTTCGTGCAAATCCAAAGATATAAAGGGACTTTGATACACCATTTACATTAAATCGGACGAAATTATATATGGGAGCTATATCTAAATCTGGACCGATTTTCTCGAAACTTGGCAGACATCATTCTAGGCTCAATTAAGACGTTATGCCAAATTTCGTGCAAATCGAATGATATATAGGGACTTTGGTGCACCATTTACATGAAATCGGACGAAACTATATATGGGAGCTATATCTCGAATATATGGGAGCCGATTTTCTCGAAAGTTGGCAGACATCATTCTAGGCTCAATTCAGTACGTTCTGCCAAATTTCATGCAAATCGAAAGATATATAGGGACATGAAATCGGACGAAACTATATATGGGAGCTATATCTAAATCTGGACCGATTTTCTCGAAACTTGGCAGACATAACTCGAGGCTCAATTCAGTACGTTCTGCCAAATTTCGTGCAAATCGAAAGATATATAGGGACTTTGGTGCACCATTTACATGAAATCGGACGAAACTATATATGGGAGCTATATCTAAATCTGGACCGATTTTCTCGAAACTTGGCAGACATCATTCTAGGCTCAATTCAGTACGTTATGCCAAATTTCGTGCAAATCCAAAGATATATAGGGACATTGGGGGCACCATTTACATGAAATCGGACGAAACTATATATGGGAGCTATATCTAAAGCTGGACCGATTTTCTCGAAACTTGGAAGACATCATTCTAGGCTCAATTAAGTACATTATGCCAAATTTCGTGCAAATCGAAGGATATATAGGGACTTTGGTGCACCATTTACATGAAATCGAACGAAACTCTATATGGGAGCTATATCTAAATCTGGACCGATTTTCTCGAAACTTGGCAGACATCATTCTAGGCTCAATTAAGTACGTTATGCCAAATTTCGTGCAAATCGAAGGATATATAGGGACTTTGGTGCACCATTTACATGAAATCGGACGAAACTATATATGGGAGCTATATCTAAATCTGGACCGATTATATGGAAACTTGGCAGACATCATTCTAGGCTCAATTCAGTACGTTATGCCAAATTTCGTGCAAATCGAAGGATATATAGGGACTTTGGTGCACCATTTACATGAAATCGGACGAAACTATATATGGGAGCTATATCTAAATCTGGGCCGACTTTCTCGAAACTTGGCAGACATCACTCTTGGCTTTATTCAGTACGTTATGCCAAATTTCGTGCAAATCAAAACATATATAGGGAATTTGGGGCACCATTTACATGAAATCGGACAAAACTATATATGGGAGCTATATCTAAATCTGGACCGATTTTCACGAAACTTGGCAGACATCATTCTAGGCCTAAATGATTAGGCTGTACCAAATTTCGTGCAAATCGAAAGATATATAGGGGCCGTTTACATTAAATCGGTTAAATATATATATGGGTGCTATATCTAAATCTGAACCGATTTTTCCCAATTTTTCCCAATAGGGTTCGTCCTTTTTTTTTCCCAATAGGGTTCGTCCTTGGGCCGAATAAGTGGTCTATGCCAAATTTTATCCAATTCGGATCATAAATGCGACCTGTACTTTGTTTACAATTTAACATGGACAGACAGACGGACAGACGGACGGACGGACATGCATAAATCGGCTTAAAAAGTGATTCTATGCATATTCTCAAAAGGAACCATGTGTCTATCTCGTTTCCTTTTGCCTGTTACAAACATATGCACAAAGACATAATACCCTGTACCACAGTGTGGTGAAGGGTATAAAAATTACACATTAATAATGTGATGTGTTTTTGAAAAATTTTTTCACACCAATTGGGATTGTGTGTGGTGTGCTGAAAATAGTTGTGGAAAAATCCAATATTTTGTAAACTAAATACAGCACCCGCATGAAATACAACCAACTGACTTCATTTTCAATAGACATTGAAGTGAGATCTTGAAATACATTAAACGTTCATAGAACGAAAATTATTTATTCAAATCGATTATTGTTACACTCGAAGATGCTTGTTGGATATTAAATATTAAATTCTGTTGAAATATGATTACAAAAGTTCGCAGACAAGGTGAGGAATATTTCCAATTTTTCCTGCAAGATTTGTAGCGCTTATTTGCCTTTAAACTGAAACGTATTTGGTCCACACACATAGTAGCAATTTAAATTCATAATTTCAAGGGAATATTGAAGGGTATTCTCCTCCGACTTTTTTTTAAATGGTACTAGAACCTGACTTGAAGTAGGAGATAATAGTTGTCAAGCAACGTGTCTGATTAACTTTGACATATCAACGTCTAGACTTATCTTTGTCCCCCTCTTTCATCTCAATTGTGGACACTGACCTACCAGCGGTGTCACCTGGAGTATCTACTTTCATCACCCAATAGAAATAGTGAGGTGATATGTGCCGCGAGTTCAACCATAAGAATTATAAAAAATGCGTAGAGGCGTCGGGTTAGTTGCCCACACTCGAAAAACCCCTCATACTATGAAGAAACAAAGAAAAAGAAAACCAAAACCCCCAGTGCAAACGTATAAAGGTCCACGATCTGCACTTGGAATGTGCGCACGTTGTACAGAACAGGCGCAGTTTTCACTTTGGCGGATGGACTCAAAAAGCACAAAGCCGATATTATTGATTTAAAGGGAAATGCCATGGAAAGAGGACAGGCGTAAGTAAATCAGATGATTACGCCCTGTATTGTAGCTGTCATGAAACAAGACATGAATTTGGCTGCGGATTTATGGTTAATAGGAGAATAAAAGACTTCGTCTCCAGATTCACTCCAATAGATTAGGGAATTGCTATAATCCGTATAAAAGCGAATATTTGCACCCATGCTCCGACCGAAGACAAAGATAAGCAGACCAAACACATATTTTAAGAGCATGACATTAAAAATCAGCTAGGAGATGCACAAATTGGAAGGGAAAATATTTTTGCCCCCACCGTCGGAAAATTCCGCATCCATGAAGTAACATCCGACAACGGCATGAAGATGATTCAATAGATGAGGGAATTGCTATAATCCTTCGCGTAAGCAAAAAAAAAATATGGTAGTTAGAAGCACCAGATTCAAGCATATCGATATATCACCTGGATTTCTCCCGATCAAGCTCCGAGAAATCATTCATCCAGTGTTTTATTCGGACCATTACCTTGTGGTAGCCAAGCAAAAACAACACTTTGGTACCAAAACCCACCATTAAGACATCCGTGGTATAATCAGAAGTGTCGTAATGCTACTGAGGCGAAACACGCAGCGTATATGGCGACCCTGTAGACAGTAGCAACACGCAATGCGAGGGAAAATTATCGAGAGAAAAGGAGAGAGGAGAAACGCATTTTCAGAAGAAAGAACAAGAAAAACGTGAGCAAATCGATATATGCAGAATGAAGTCCTGAAATTTCACCAACGTGTAAAACACCAAACAGAAGGCTTGGTGCGGGTACATCCTCCTATAGAGATAAGGATGGAAACCTTGTGGCAGATACAAGTAGGGTTTTAAGGGTATGGAAAGAGAATTTTGCAAAGATTCTGGTATCAAATTATAACGATGAGGAAGATACCCCAGAGGCAATGAGAGAGTGTATGCCATCTAGACAAGATGAGGTCAGAATAGCAACTAATCGTTTGAAGAATAATAAAACAGCAGGTACCGTGGTGTAACCAGCCAAACTATTTAAGTCCGGTGATGCGACGCTTATCAGGAGCATACACCATCTGTTTTGTACAATTTGGCTAGAGGAATGCATGCCCAATGATTGAAACCTCATCATACTATGTCAAGTGCACAAAAAATGGAGACAAGACGATGTGTGTCAACTATAGAGGAATATGTCTCCTTCCCATCGCATATGAAGTGCTATCCAGCGTATTGTGTGAACAACTGAAGCCAATGGTCAATGGCATTATTGGGCCAAACCAATGCGGCTTCAGAAACACAAGAGCCAAATGTGAACAGAAATGGCACTTTGTACACCAAACAGCCCATGTTACTCTGAAATATATAAAATGGGTCGGACATTGCGAGTGGTAACAGCCGCCTTTGAACGAGTTGCCATTTACAGCCAGTCCCACTTTGGCAGACTCCTGTCAAAGTGGGACTGGCTGTAAATGGCGAGGAGACCAAGCTGATGGTATCAACGCGCAAGACGTCCAGTAGACTCGGACCAACTGTGGAACTTGAAAACTACAGCTTCGAGATAGTCAAAGATTTCCTCTACCTCGGTACCGCCAACAGATGCTACTATGATCTGAGTAGGCATTTCAAAAACAAGGTCACCTCCCGTCAGACCAATTTCACACTCTACAAGACGCTGATACTAGCCGTGCTGTTGTATGGATCTGAAGCATGGGTACTTGCTCAAGCTGAGAAGGCAGATCTAGGAGTGAACAATTCTCCGACAGATCTGCGGGCCGATCTGCGTCGACGGTGAATATCGCCGTCGAATTAACCATGAGTTGTACCATATATTCTTGGACATCGACATACTCAGAGATAGCGAGCTGCGGGGAATATGTTGTTTAGGTTAGGTAATGTTGTGAGAATGGATAATGATGCCCCAGCTCAAAAGGCATATAAAAGGGAGTCAACTGATGGTTCATGCAGAAGGTGAAGGCCACGAATTCGATGGAAAGATCAAATGGAGGATGACATATCAATGAATTGTTTTTAAAATTAGAAAAAGCCCGGCTTATGGAACAAATGTTCCGTCACAAGTCATCTAGTATGTAAGTAAGAACCTGAAAAAGCTTTTCATTTTACTATTTTATGACATTATAGAAGAAATTGTGACCTCTTCAATCGCAAGTAATATTGAAATAATTACAAAAAACTCCAAAATTTCCAATAAGAATGACCTTGAACAATGTATTTGTGTAAGAGAAACAACTACATCTGGCCTTTAAAAGTACGTCATTGTTCATTCTGTTATTTGTCGTTCACGATAACCTCATTTTCATAAATTTTTTGTAATTATAAATGAAATTCTTCGAAAATATTGGACTGCCTTAAAAAAACGACAATACTCAATGCCCACTGGAAAAAAACGTAACGACAGCACAACAACAACACAAATTATTTCATTATTGAAAAAAATTAACAAGTGCTGTGTGTGTGCGTATCGGACAGACTGACTACTCGTTTCCTGCAACTGGATTTTGTTAATGTCCGCCTCACTAAAAACAAAAATTGAATTGAAAAAAAGAACAAAATAAATAACTGCAAATTAATCGAACATGTCCATTCCCACATTTATTGAAAATCCAAAACAGAACAAAAAAACGTCTTGAGTATTAACCATTGATGGCCAGTCATTTAGTTGATTGCTGTCGATATGTCTAACCGACCAACCAACCAGCTGCGTGGATGATGATGATGACGCTGCTGATGATGATGATGATTACGTCTGTTTCTTTAGTTTGTGCCCCCTTGTGGGGATGAGAAATGAAAACTTCCAGTCATTGTCAAGGTCAGTGTCGGAACATTTGAATGATGGCAGAACTCTTTGAAAACTTAAAAGGCGTATATGTATGTCGATATATGAAATAAACTTAATAGTTTTTTGAAAACATTTTTTTAAATTCGAGATTTTGAGTTAATAAAAAAAAAAAACACCATAAATGTTGTCAATGTTTAATTTTAGAATGTATTCAGTACGAAATCGGTTTGAGTATATTTGGAGGCTATGTAGCCATATCTATCGCTCTGTGTAGCCGGCATAACAATTCTACCAAGGAGTGTGATATTTAGTCCAAACTGCCCTACTCTTACTTACTTACACTCCAAAAGCTGCCTCATCTGATTGTGTAAGTACCCATGCTTCTTATTCATACGGGTAGGATCAGTGTCTTGTAGAGTGTGAGTTTGGTCTGGTGTAAATTGGTCTAAATTGCTTACTTAGGTCATAGTAGCATCTGTTGGCCAACACTATTCTCCTCTGAATTGCAATACTGATGTCATTTGTTTTATTTATGGCGGTACCAAGGTATATAAAATCTTTGACTACCTCGTAGCGGTTGTTTTCAAGTTCCACAGTTTGTCCGAGTCTACTGGACTTCTTGCGCGTTGATACAATCAACTTGGTCTTCTCGTCATTTACAGCCAGACCCACTTTGGCAGGCTCTTTAATATTTGTTCCGAGGTGAAAATTATCCTGCATAGCCGTATTAATTTTTGCAGGAATGCCAAACGCAGACATGGCTTCAAACACCTCTGAGCGGATAGGGCTGTCGAATTCGTCATTATAGTCGACGAATAGGGTGAATATGTCGATGTGTTTTTTTGTGAATCCTTTCCAAGATTACTTACTTACTTAACTGGCTTGTGACAGAACATTTGTTCCATAAGCTGAGCTTAAAAAAGATTACCATGCTCGACGGTCTTGTGTGTAGCTCTTCCTTCCATCGAATTCGTGGTATTCCCCTTCTACTTGAACAATCAGTTGGCTCGCTTTTACATGCCTTTTGAGCTGGGGCATCCTAATCCATTCGCACAACATGGTCTAGCCACCATAGTCCCTGTAGATCGATACGTTTGACTATATCGATGTCCGTGAATAGATGTTACAACTTATGGTTTATTCGACGGCAATATTCACCGTCGACGCAAATCGGTCCAAAGAACTTTCAAACACTCCAAAAGGAGCCTCATCTGCTTGTGCAAGTACCCATGCTTCTTATTCATACGGGTAGGATCAGTGTCTTGTAGAGTGTGAGTTTGGTTTGGTCTAAATTGCTTACTTAGGTCACAGTAGCATCTGTTGGCCAACATTATTCTCCTCTGAATTGTAATACTGAAGTCATTTGTTTTATTTATGGCGGCACCAAGGTATATATAAAGTGTTTGACTACCTCGAAACTGTAGTTTTTAAGTTCCACTGTTGGTCCGATTCAACTGGACGTCTTGCCCGTTGATACCATCAGCTTGGACTTCTCGTTAGTTTCTGCCAGACCCACTTTGGCAGACTCCTCCTCAATTCGTTTAAGGGAACCCCCCCCCCCCCCCATTCTCCATTTTTTATTTTTAAGATTTTAAATGGGCTGGTAAATGAATACCAATGCTTGTTAAGGTTTGTAACTTGGCACATATATATTTGAAGATTTAAAGAAGAAGAAAAATAATTTACCAAAAGTTGTTGTTGTTGTTTTGTTGTTGTTTTTTGGGTTCAAAGAAAAGTCCATATTTTCGATGGCGGGCATGATAACTCCTCACTGGAACATCGGAATCCGAAAATTCCAACTGTGTTAGAAAGAGGACATGTCTGGCTCTCGTATGAACTAGGATTATTGACTTCGCACAACAATTAACAATATGGCGGAACTTTGAAAATTTTTTTATAGAAAATCGCCTATTTTTTACCACAAACTAAGTTAAAAAATAAGGAAGATCTTCACCGATAGGCTTTATCCTAGTTCATACGAGAGCTACACACTCCCAGAGAAACGTGTCAAAATTTGAAACCGATTGGATTACTAGTTTTTGAGTTATCGTGCCCGCCATTCGTTTTGAGAAAAACGCGTTTAAAGGTTGAGAAGCCCTTTAGCCGTCACTTGATGCTGACACAATAAATCGGCTATATCTTCAAGAGTTCTTGAGAGTTTCACTTGAAATTTTGTAGGAACATTCTAGAATTAGAGTTGATTCGAATTAAATCAAAAAATTTTTTGACACCGAGAATGGGGGGGTCCCCTTAAAGGTGGCTGTTACCGCTCGCAATGCTTCATTCGATGTCATCGACGAATGCAAGCAACGTGTGTTGTTTGGTGTACGGAGTACCATTTCTGTTCACATTTTACGACTTTTTCTAGCAGGATGTTAAAAGGATCACACGACAAACTGTCACCTTGTCTGAATCATCGTTTGGTATTAAAGAGCTCCGATAGGTCCTTTACGACTTTAACTGCTGACCTTGTGCCAGATAAAGTTATCCTGCATAGCCGTATTCATTTTGCAGAAATGGCGAACGCAGACATGGATTAAAACACCTCAGCGCGGATAGGGCTGCAGAATGCAGTTTTAAAGTCTACGAATAGGTGGAATGTGTCGATGTGTTTTTCGTGAATCCTTTACAGGATTTGTCACAGTGTAAAAATCTAGCCTATGGCGGACTTTCCTGGTCTAAAGCCCCACTGATATGATTCAATAATGTCATTGACCCTTGGCTTCAGTCGTTAACATAGCACACTGGATAGCACTTTATATGCGATGGGAAGGAGACTAATTCCTCTATAATTGGTACATATCATATTGTCTCCTTTTTGTGCATGAGACACAGGATGCTGAGATTTCAATCATTGGGCTTGCATAGCTAAAATATACTAATAAGCTGGTGCATGCTCCTGATCAGCATTTGACTACCGGTCGTGAATAGAAATCCATCGGCACCTTCTGCTTTATTATTGCTATTGTCGATTGCTATTCTGACCTCTTGGCTAGGTGGTATACACTCTATGCCGTCACATTTTATTGGTTCTGGGGTATCTTTTTCACCGCCACTATTTGATACCAGTAGCTTTTCAAATTGCTCCTTCCAGATCCTCAGCCCTCTATCAGTATCTGTCACCAGGTTTGCTTCTTCATCCCTACAGAAGGATGTGCCAGAACAAAAGACGTCGATTTGGTTTCTGCTACCTGTTGCATTTGCAGATTTTCGATGTCGTGTTTCCTACATTAAGACGAATGCGAACCTTGGCTTCTACATGTAAGGGTGCGAATAGATATTCTTTCCTCGGATCGATCGAACGTATAAAACGCTGGATGAATGACAAAATTTTAATGTCACGGCCTGGGAAGCGGTCATATGATGTTTCAAGGTGCAAATGAGACTGATGTAGAAGAATGTCGCTTTTATACGGATTATAGCAATGCGTTCATCTACTGAAGTGAATCTGAAAATGAGGTCTTCTATTCTCCTATTAACCACAAATCCGCAGCCAAATTCATGTCTAGTTTCATGGCAGCTATAATGCAGTGCGTATTCATCTGATTTACTTGCGCCTGCCTCTTTCCATTGTATTTACTGTAAGCAATAATATCGTCTTTGGTCAGCTTGAGTACATCCGCCAAAACGAAAACTGTGCCTGTTCTGTCCAACGTGCGCCTGTTCGGTTCAACGTGCGAAGATTCGTAGATCTTGGTCATTTTTTAGGTTTACGTACGCAGGGTCGTCAACATTAGGGGGATTTGGTTTTATATTTCTTTGCTTTTTCATAGCAGCGGGGCATTCCGAGTGTGGGCAACTAACCAGACGCCTCAACCCATTTTTTATAGTTCTTAGCTCACTTTTTCAACGGGTGATGAAAATAGCTACCCCTGGTGACACCGCGGGGAAGTCTGTATGGTGTTTTAACCACAGACGGCAATTTTTGGAGTTCTGAGAATCCTCAAGTAATTGAAGAGAGGCCTTTCAGGCGAACCTTGAACCTTACTTCTTCGAAAGCGACAATGGAAAAACTGGAGCGTTGTGGCCATATGATAACCGACTTTTTTTGTCTGTTATTGAAAAATAAGATTTGTATAATATGTGTTTTTAAATAATTGGTGTCCCATGCGACACATCTCGAGCGAATATTGCTTTACATTTTCTGGCCTTGTAATTTCTCGTCGGAACGGTATCAACTGGCAACCATGATTATGTGTTTTCATCATATGAAGATAAAACTTCAACTATTGAACACTTAACATTTTCAAGCGCAGGCTGAGATGGCGCCCAATATATTTCAAGAAGTGGTCATATGTATTTTCGCCTGATTTCATATAAATTGTTCACCAAATAGCCAATGTTTGTTCTTAATAAAATATGTCTAAATAAAATATAGATTTTCAGTATCGTAATATCGTACTGTGTATATTTATTTTAGGCTTGAGTTAAGTAGAAGGATATTTTTTTTCGATATAGAAAAATTACCCTTTCTATTTATTAAAAAAAAACTGCTAACGTGCCTAATGTTCCCTTAAATTACCACCTTATATTTCCACGATGTATACGTCAATGCCTGACAATTTTAAAATTCTGCAATTTCGTTACGCTTTAATGATATTTTGAAACTTCTTGGTCTGAAAACTAAAAGGACACACACAAACACACTTCTTTCTTTGTTTTAATTTTATTTTCCACCATAATGGTCATCTGCAATTTTTCATGGTCATTTTCCTTGGGAAAATGTGACGCAGTAAAACAAACGATTTTTGCATATTCATGCCAGATAGCCCCGCGGGTGGGTTGTACACGTGCCTGCCAGTGGTTATGGTTAGTTAAGTATGTACTCGTATGCATGCATACCGACAGACAGACAGACAAATAGACTACCACAATGTTTATTATCGTTATTCTTTTTCTTTTCCAAGGCAGGTTCTTTCTTTCTTTTTATTTTATACCTGTCATTCTGACAGAAACATAGCAATAACATTGAGAATAACAAAATAGATTTTTTGGTTTTTTCGCTTTTAGTAGGCGTTTACACTCCACCGCTAATGGAAAATGTTTTCATTATTTATTTTTCCGACAATGAAAAGCATTGAAGAACAGCTAACTCATAAAATCGAGTAAATAATTGTATGTGGTTAGAAATAAAATAAATAATTAGTTTTTTTCTGTAGGTAGATAGTTAAATTTGCAAATAAATTTTGTGGTATACACAGAGGTTATGAATGATTGGATGATCGGAATATTATGCAATGGATAAGAAAATATATAATTTAAAAATCAAATTTGTTAAAGAACCTGCACTGAATAGTGAAATTATTGACGATGATATAAATAATACCTATAGGGTCCTCCTACTAATAACCATATAACAAATCAATATTTGTAATGGGTCAATTGCACCCAGACGGACTACGGTTCGTTCCTCTTCTATAGTTAGAAATCATACCAGGGGTCTTCTATATTATTATTTCTATGAACTCGTTCTGCATTCTGGGACTCAGATATGTTGCATATTTTGTGTGTAGAAAATGTTCGACAAAGAGTAAGTGTTTACTCTAAGAGTGAAATCGACTGGAAATATAAAATTTCTTTTTCCCGATTTGTGTGTTCGTTTGTGTTTCTAGAGTAACAAACAGTTTTCGATGTTGGTGTACTGATCTGGTCGTATAAGAAATTTACTTTATGCAATAATAAAAGTAGTTTTATTATTTTATATTTCACAAGAGGTCAAAAAGACCGATTTTAGGAAATATAGGTATAGCACATGTGAATACGGGGAATGAAAGATAGCAGCTGCTATGATTATTAAACGTAGTTCTATGTGGTACAAAAAGTCACCAAGTTTTAAAAAGTTGTTTCATAATATACACAATTGTTGTTGTTCTTGAAATTGAAAAACTGTCAAAATGACCGCCTTCGGCAATAAAGATAAGATGTCCTCCTGAAGGACATAGACCCGACATAGAGTACAAGTTTTGTCATTTTGTACACAAAAGTTAGGGTCCATTTCATCACTTAAATATTAACTGATCTTTTTTGATCTAGACACACATGTCTAGATCGACTCAGCTAGTCGAGATATGACGATCGGTATACTTAAAGGTGGGTCCGGGACCAATATTTCGCGGCGTTACAAACTTTTGGGGCTGCACAAAGCTATAATACCCTGACAACATAGTTGTGTATAAAAAGTCAAAATTTGTATTCAAAGGAAACACCAGGGTTTGAGATACACGATCGGGTATCAAACAAGGAGCAAATGACCTTCATCAGTAAAGATGATTCTGGATTATGTTTATGCATTTTAGAGAGTTAATACGAAAAAAAAAACACCTCCACCGTAACCGATTTACGCATGTGAGGCTGTTCTTCTTTCAAATATGTCTAGAGATAGCAATATTTCAGATAGAGCTCTGAAATTTTTTACACACATTGCTAGTACTCTAAGGATGTTTGGTATTGCAAATGAGATATATCGGTACACGTTTTGGTGTAGCCTCCATATAACGGTACTCCCAATATACGGTATTTTCGGGATTTTGGACAGGGATTTGGCTGTAATTTAGTATTCAGGGTTCTCATAGTATAGCACATCTCCGTACCAAAAATTAGTAATATCGACCCAAGTTAGCCCCCTATAAAACGGTCCCCAGCATCATTGAATACAACACATCCGTACCAAAAATTAGTAGTTTTCGGGTAGAAACCATATAACGTTATGCCCAAATTTTCGGTATTTAGAGGCTATAGTTTGGTATTTTAAGTTCTCATTGTATAGCACATCCTCGTACCCATTATTATTAAAATTGACCGAAGTTCAAGGTAGCCACCATATAAAACCATAAAAAGTAACTTCCCTCAATTTTTGATTTAATATAATAATTTATATCAACAGCCGTAGTATTCGGTGCAAACCTAGATACAAATACCATTTTCATGGCTGGAATCGTTACTAATGGCTTTGAGAAGCTTATGGGATTATATCAGTTGAAGCCACGGGAGCAGCCACTGAAGACGCATCAGATAAAGGAAGTGATAATTTTTGTATTCCATGAGTAGAGTAAACATATCCGTACCAAAAATTAGTAGTTTTCGGGTAGAAACCATATAACGGTATGAAATATAATTAAATTTGACCGAAGTTCAAGGTAGCCACCATAATATAATAATTTATATCATCAGCCGTAGTATCCGGTGCAAACCTAGATACATAGCTGGAATCGTTACTAATGGTCTTTGAGAAGCTTATGGGATTATATCAGTGAAGCCACGGGAGCAGCCACTGAAGCAC
>NW_026872476.1:0-13407 GCF_032173495.1 Musca vetustissima
CACAATTGAAAACCCAAAATCACAACATAACCCACGGTAAATAGAATCAGGACAAGTACAGCTCTCGTCTACTGAATATTAGAAATATTTGTTGACCTCTAGTCGGTCAAGAGGGTGCAAATATCGCGAAATATTTTCCAAGCTCAGAATATATAACCACAGAAAGTTAGATTTTTTACCCATTATAAGGATTTTACCCATTAAGGGCCTGGGATGCCAAAATACAGATATTTTGAAATCCTTAAAATCAAAAATTATGATTACAGTTGGAATATTTTCTACCCAATACCATGGGTCTTTATCATTCCTTTTGCCTGATACTAACATATGCACAAAGACATAATACCCTGTACCACTAAGGTCCTGGGATGCCAAATTACTGATATTTTGAAATCCTCAAAAATCAAAAAATTATGATTACAGTTGGAATATTTTCTACCCAATACGAACGAAACTTCTAACTACAGCAAATTTGGTTGAAATGCGTTTATGAAAACTTCGAATTACCAAATATTGGTGGTTCCGATGTATTGGACTTTACCAAAATGTTGACCAATATTAATAATATTTAGTACGAAAAGTTTATAACCCTGTGAGACTCTAAAATATATTTCTAAAACCAACTGGAACGTGATAGCCATTCCGCCATTGGGAAATAAATCACAGTTCGTTATATCATTTCCAGGGATGTGACTTGAGGCCTGTAGTCCCTTGTATGGTTCAGATTTAGAGACAATTCCCTTATATATTTCAGAAACCAGTAAGGAAAGTAGTAAAGTCGGACGGGGCCGACTATATGATACCCTTCACCACTATGGGTATATTAAACAGGACTATTATCATGAAATTGTATGAAATAAAATGTGTGATATTTATCTAAATCGAACTTAGATCTATCCATAAACATGTCATTCGATTGTTACAATGGGACAAAAGTATGTAAATCGACTTCAAACAAATATCAATAGGTCTTCAATAGGTTTGTACTTCTAAGTAATTCTAACTAAGTAAGTAACTAAGTAATTCTATGCTCAATTTTGTACGTTGTGCAAAATTTGATGTCAATCTGACTAACATGAGGAGTCTGATGTCCAATTTACTTAAAATCGGGCGAAAATATATATGGAAGTTATATCGTAATATGAACCGATATCAACAAACTTGTCACAGGTTAGGTTAATACGTTTCAGTACGTTTTGTTCCTATCAGCAATATATTGGATCCTTGGTGCGTCAATTACTTATAATCAATCTATATTCTCAACCGATTTTCACGAAACTTGGCACACATCAGTCTGGACTAAATTCAGTACGCTATGCCAAATTTCGTGCAAATCGAAGGATATATAGGGACTTTGGTGCATCATTTTTTGAAATCGGACGAAACTATATATGGGAGCTATATCTAAATCTGGACCGATTTTCTCGAAACTTGGCAGACATCACTCTAGACATATTAAAACCAGTAAGGAAAGTAGTAAAGTCGGACGGGGCCGACTATATGATACCCTTCACCACTTTGAGCATATTCAACAGATGAAATAGAAGCTATATCTAAATCTGAACCGATTTCAACGATTTCAGGAAACTTAACACACATCATTTCAGACCTCATCCATAACGCAGTGCCAAATTTCGTGCAAATCGAAAGATATATAGGGACTTTGGTAGACCATTTACATTAAATCGGACGAAAATATATATAGGAGCTATATCTAAATCTGAACCGATTTTCAGGAAACTTAACACACACCATTCTATAACTAATTCATTACGCTGTGCCAACTTTGGTGCAAATCGAAAGATATATAGGGACATTGGTGCACCATTCAGATTAAATCGGAAGAAAATATATATGGGAGCTATATCTAAATCTGGACCGATTTTCAGGAAACTTAACACACACCATTATATTCCTAATTGATTACGATGTGCCAACTTTCGTGCAAATCGAAAGATATATAGGGACTTTGGTGCACCATTTAAATTAAATCGGACGAAAATATATATGGGAGCTATATCTAAATCTGAACCGATTTTCAGGAAACTTAACACACATCATTCTATACCTAATTCAGTACGCTATGCCAAATTTCGTGGAAATCGAAAGATATATAGGTACTTTGGTGCCACGTTTACCTTAAATCGGACGAAAATATATATGGGAGCTATATCTAAATCTGAACCGATTTTCACGAAACTCAGCACACACCATTATGGACCTAATTCAGTACACTATGCCAAATTTCGTGCAAATCGAATGATATATAGGTACTTTGGTGCCTATATCGGGTGAAAATATATATGGGATCTATATCTAAATCTGAACCGATTTTTCCCAATTTCAATAGGGTTCGTCCTTGGGCCAAATAAGTGACCTATGCCAAATTTCATCCAAATCGGATCATAAATGCGACCTGTACTTTGTTCACAAAAATACATGGACGGACAGACGGACGGACGGACAGACGGACATGCGTAAATCGACTCAGAAAGAGATTCTATGCATATTCTCAAAAGGAACCATGTGCCTATCTCGTTTCCTTTTGCCTGTTACAAACATATGCACAAAGACATAATACCCTGTACCACAGTGTGGTGAAGGGTATAAAAAATAGTTGCATTTACAATGGTTTTCTAATAAAAAGTCTAAAATGCGTTTGTACATATCAAGATGCCGCCTTTGTTCGATTTGTAGACCAGCAATTGTTCTCCCGGTATATTTGTATGAATGATTAGCCCATTGATTAATGATGACGCTTGTTTGTGTGCCTCTTCGAAGCTTACAATAAAGGTTAACTAGATAGGTTACACCCTACCAGCACTTAAAAAAGGCGTGCAGTATTAAATTCTACGTTTTTATTCAAAAATGCAATTGGACTAATGGCATTTTTCGAAGCGGTTCAAATCATTTATTTAGTATTACATGTAATTGCTTATTGAATTTTTAAACTACATTTAAATTCTCAAAACGCAGTTGAGAAAAATAAATTTATATACTTTTACCAGCTATCATAGAGGTATAACCTAATTACCTAACATTTTGTCTGTAAATGGTTATTAATCACCTAATACCGGGGGGTCTTCAGCGTACCCATCACCGTCGTCATCATCATCATTACAATTAGAAAACGGTCATGTGCCGATCCCTTTAGCTCATGAGGCAACATTAGCATTAGTTTAATGTAAAGAAATTCGGGCAGTGGCAGAAGGCAGAACTACAAATAAATGTAATATGTTTTTCGACACTGCGAACAACAAACATTAAAAATTATGATTTTAGGAAACATTTAACAAAATTGAGCTGGGAATGCCACCATTATATGCTGCATGCTCGTTGTTGTGGTGGCGGCAGCATTTCTGTTGTTTTGTTTTCTGTTTTTGTGGGGCACTAAAAGTTGTAACCCAAGCAACATCAAAAAAACAAGAAAAGTAAAAGAGAAAAATAATGGTAGTTATTTTGGTGTTTTATTTGAAATAGTTTTTGTTTCATTTTTAATGTGGGATTTATGCCACGCACCACGAACACAGAAAAAACTTCACTTTTGGGAGAGCTACATTACAAATATTTCGGAATATGTTTCGGTTTTCTGTTGTTGTTTTCTTTTTTTCTTAATTTGTTTAACACATGCCGTGTTGTGTTGTCGGGTTGTTTCCGTTGTTTTACGACTTCAATTACAACAGTTAACATATTTTATGTGATTTAATGTTTTGTAATTGTTTTTATACCTGCCTGCCTACCATATAATGGACGTAAACGGGTATTCTATTTAAAAAAAAAATTAACTGCAATTTTAAAATTTAATATAAATTGATTTCAAGGTTGTAGTAGTTGTTTTACAATGGGAACCAGTTAAATTTACTTACCGGGCATACCCTAAATCGAGTTATAAATAAGTTACAAAGTGAAGCAATACAGTTTTTATTTTCTGCGAAGCTAAATCCCGAACATAGAAAAAAGTTAATTTTAAATCGATGATTTTAGGTTAATTTGACAAACTAATAGATATACTGAGTAGCTGCGAATTGAATCGGCGGACATATTTATACCCTAAGCATATGGTTTGCGGAGGTCTTCGGAACAAGTATATTTTTTTAATTGACGATTTGAGGTACCAGATAAATGGACGTGATTTATACTTGGTAAAGATAATAGGTTGTACAAAATTTAGTTGAAACAAAATTCCGTTCGCATGATAAAACCAGTAAGTAAAGTTTAAAAGACAGACGGGGTCGACCGATTCCAACAAAACTTCTATGATACCCTTCTCCACTTTGGGTACATACAAGCGTTTTTATATGTACAATATCCTTTAGATAGAATAGAAATAGACATGAATATAGAACAAATATAGACTCCTCGGTGCGCCATTTACATAAAATCGAATGAAAACGCATATGGGAGCTATATCTGAATCTGAAACGATTTCAACAAAACTTCAAATAATAATTACAATACGGTATGCAAAATTTTGTCTCAATCGGAAAACATTTCATTATTGTAATTATTATTTGAAGTTTTGTTGAAATCGTTTCAGATTTACATATAGCACCCATATGCATTTTCATTCGATTTTATGTAAATGGCGGACCGAGGAGTCTATATTTGTTGTGCTCCATTTAAATAAAATCAGACGAATCTATATAAGCGAGTTATATCAAAATCTGAACCGATTCCAACAAAACTCCACATACATAAATCTGGACCTAATTCAGTAAGCTGTGGAAAAATTTGTCTTAGTCGGACAAATATTGGCAGTATGGTGCTCCATTTAGATAAAATCGGACGAAACTATACAAAATATGCCAACAAAACTTGGCATATATCAATCTAGACCTAATTCAGTATTCTGTGCAAAATGTTGTCTCAATCGGACTAATATTGGGAATTTGGTGCACCATTTACATAAAATCGGAAGAAACTATATATGGGAGCAATACCTTAATCTGAACCTATTTTCTCCAATTTCAATAGGGTTCGTCCTTGGCTTTGTTCACAAAAATACATGTAAATGGACGGACAGACAGACGTGCATAAATCGACACAGAAAGAGGTTCAAAGCATTTTCTCAAAAGGAACTATGGGTCTATCTCGATTCCTTTTGCCTTTTACAGTGTGGTGAAGGGTATACAATACCTATATCTTGGACTAAAGTAAACATGGTTGCCTTGGCACTTTCAGTCTCAAACGCTTCAAGAGAAAAACATCAATTTAAAAATCTGGACTATGGGAGCAACCTCTCTGCCGATTACGATGTCCAAAAATGGACATCTGTTCATTGTTCTTTTCAAACGTACGTAGTATATATTTTTGATCAGAAAACAACACAAAGTCGTGAGGAAGTTTACAGGGGACTATCCACAGAAGGTAACTAGAAAACTACCATTCCGAGAACGAGACTTCCATTGGAAAGGCTAAAGTTGGACCAGGTGGCCAGTCTTCGCAGGAACATTCGAATCAATCCGGAATGAGACGGGAACTCCTAAATGGCCGAACTTTGAGCCGATGAAAGGGGAGCAGCAGAACAAACTTCTCCTGAGGAGACTAGCCAAAAATTTTGTAATACAGCCAACACTGCCACCTTTGTAAAAAGATATTGTAATGAATTGATTCACATCACCCTCACAAAAAATGCTTCTTTTCGGATCATAAAATTATCTTCCTACAAATATCCTGCTTTGGTGTAATATAGAAGCCTTATAAAAACCTAAGAAGAATTGATTTGCACAGATGCAATGCAAAAGCTGCATGGCAATAAGTGGTTACTATGACCTACTAACGACCAATGATGTGGAGGAAACAGTGAATGATGTTACAAAAACTATCCTGAATTGCTATGAGTCTTCTTATTCGATCATGAACCCTGGTAAGATATTGCAGTAAATTCATGCTTCGAAAAACTGAGATATAACAAACTCAATGTTGATTTGAATGGTTACCCCACAATATTCAGTATTTTGGATAGTAAATCTTCATACTAAGAATTATCAATTTTGGTGTTTTGAATGAAATTTGGTATTTATTTAGCAGCATTTCCCACTAAATATTCGAAAAAGGTTACTGCATTGGCATAGAATCCATCGAATTTGCTATCATTTATGAAATTTTCGTTCCAGGAGTGCAAAAATTTTGGTTTTAGTTTATAGTTTTCTGATATCTGTCGATTTTCGACAAGATACCTACCTACCCCAATTTTACACTAATATATGTGTGACAATATTTGAATTTATTGCTTTTAGAATCGTTAATTACAGAGTTTTATAATTTTCAATAGCCCTAATGAGTCACATCATTTCATTTTTTCCAATATAAATGAATATTTGCACTTTTTACAACAATTGGTGCTTCTAGTGATATTTTTTGTGAATATCGTATAGGAATTTCAAAATATGTATACACCCAAGTGTCTCTACAAAAGCACTATCAAGATTTAGAGCTTTAAGCGATATGCTGTCATTCACATCGAAAACATATTATTCTCTTCTTCATTACCTTTTCGACAGCAACAACAAAAAGTCATTGGCAGCAATTTTGCATCATTTATCATAGCGAAACATTGAGATTCATTCTTGAGATGGGAAGTCTTCACCCTCCGGCGGATATACAGATATTTTTTAATATTGATTGTAATTTTTAATGTTCGGTTTGGTATAGATGTTTCAGTTTTTCCCTTGTCTGGTATTTGGTGCGATATGAGGTCATATTTAAAAAATACATTAACTAATAATTATATACACAGGTTGGTAGTTATGTTGCAAAAGCTATCATTTGCAAATGGCAATGTAGGTTAATGGAGTAGTTGTTGGTTTGTTCTGAGTAGATAAATTAAACAGAAAAAAAATGTAACAATTTTGAAATGTTTGAATGTATCGGTATCAATGATAAATTGAAAATATTTGATATACAGTTTCTTTTTTTGAATAATTTATTTAAATTTGCTAATGGTGGAATTTTATCATTAGGTATGAAAGCGAGCAATTCAATGTGTTATTGTTTGACGTTCAACTGAACTATGTTGAAGGGAACGAGATATGTTCCAAAAGTATCGCAGATCTTACAGACTGATTTTCAGGACACTTAACACACATCAATCTAGACCTAATTCATTACTCTATGCCAAATTTCGTGCAAATCGAATGATATATAGGGACTTTGGTACACCATTTACATTAAATCGAAGGTAAATATATATGGAAGTTATATCTAAATCTGAACCGATTTTCAGGAAACTTAACACACAACATTCTAGATCTAATTCAGTACACTATACCAAATTTCGTGCAAATCGAAAGATATACGGGGACTTTGGTACACCATTTACATTAAATCGGAAGAAAATATATATGGGAGCTATATGTAAATATGGACCTATTTTCATTCTAGACCTAATTCATTACTTTATGCCAAATTTCGTGTAATTCGAAATATATATAGCGACTTTGGTACACCATTTTCCTTAAATCGTACGAAAATAGATATGGGAGCTATATCAAAATCTGGACCGATTTTCAGGAAACTTAACACACAACATTCTAGAATTCAGTACACTATACCAAATTTCGTGCAAATCGAAAGATATACGGGGATTTTGGTACACAATTTACATTAAATCGGAGGAAAATAAATATATGGGAGCTATATCTAAATCTGAACCAAGTTTTCCCAATTTCAGTAGGGTCCGTCCTTGGGTCAAGTAAGTGACCTATGCCAAATTTCATGCAATTCGGATCATAAATGCGACCTGTACGTTGTTTACAATTTAACATGGTCAGACAGACAGACGGACGGACATGCATAAATTGATTTAGAAAGTGATTCTATGTATATTCTCAAATGGAAACAGGTGTCTATCTCGTTTCCTTTTGCCTGTTACAAACATATGCACAAAGACATAATACCCTGTACCACAGTGTGGTGAAGGGTATAAAAAATTGTACACTTCGTGGGATCTGTTGCCTAAACCCTTATTAACGGGACAGAAGCCTGATTATCAAACCTTTGCAAAAATGTACCCCATCCGGTACCGATATAGCAAATCTTCAAATATTCTAGCCACTTCTTCTGCTGATATATTATTAACCTTATTTAAGGGTCATTGGGGTTCGTATGACAAAGCTCTTCACGTTCGTTTGCTAGGCCACCTCCTCTGCTGAAAGTTTGGCCTTAGTTCAAATATTCAGCAGGTACATAGCTTCTGGCTGCAATTTTGCGCTTTCTGCAACTCAAACATTAGATCGATGAGACAGTAATCTGATGCGACTATTGGTGATATTTCTGTCCGTTATAATTTGTAACCACGATAGAGGCCACAGTTATGGGCAAATCTTCTCGAAATTTTGCATGTAGAATGGGTTGTGGCCAATGAAGACACCTATTGTTTTTCGAAAAGATCGGTTAATATTTACGGGATGAAATGGACCAAAAACTTTATTTTTGTCTGTTTTTCTGGTCGTTCCAGAGGCCGCAATTATGGTCCAAACACCGTGAATGGAGAAGGGGATCGGCCCAAAGGATAAGCATGTCTGTTTTGGTAAAGATCGGTCAATATTTAGCGGCTCAAATGGACCCTGACTTTTATGTGAAAAATTGCAAAATTTGCATCCTATAGCGTATAGATTTACCCCTGAAGAACATAGACCCGGGAAATTGATAGTATACCCAAGAGGAGTGGTTGACCTTTAAATTGATACCAATTTTATTGTCGTATGTACTTGGATGTGGGAGTTACACTTAAATGTTTACAGGTGCTTACGTACTCAGACATTATTTAGTAACACATTACCACACTAGAGGGCGAACATATAGCGCTGATCGCTTTGAAAATTTTCACTAGTATCCTGGTATGGTCAAGGACAACGCCTATAATTTTTGGTGATGATCAGATAATAATATTGGGATGAAGTGGACTGGTTATATACTAATACTTGCTTGAATTTGTGGACATAAGTCCCAAAACAACTGTCTTTCATGTTTTCCCTTTCTTCCTAAACTTTTGTTTTCAAAAAATTCCAAACTTGAGAGTTATTGTTTTATGATGTGAACCAATCCATTCATTCATTCCTTTCTTCATTCACTGAATGCCATTCGTATTGTTCCTCTTAATGTCTAAAATTTCAATTTGAAATTTATTTACTTATCTATATATATAACCAGTGAGCGGAGCAGTATAGTCGGACGGGGCCGACCATACGATACCCTACACAACTACCACGAACTCTAACTTTCTGAGGATGTTTATTCCGATTCTGAGTAATATTTCGTGATATTTGCCCCCTCTTGTCCGATTAGAGGTCAACAACACCTCTTCCTTACTTTTTTCGAATATTCAGTACAGATTACCTTCACGGTGGGTTGTGATGTGATTTTCGGATTATACTCGACTCGAAAACACACAAAAAATTAAGTTTTCGGTCCATTTCATCCCAAAATTTTAATCTGATCATCATCGAAAATTGTAGGCGTTGTTCTTGACCATAACTGGAACTTCATGAAAAATCAGCGCGATATTTCCCCCTCTAATGTGGTAATGGGTTACTAAATAATATCTGAATATGTAAGCACCTGTAAATATTTGACTGTAACTCCCACATCTGAGTAGATACATCATTATATTTGGTATCAATTTAAAGGCCAACCACTCCTCTTGAATATGCTATCAACTCGTCGGGTCTACATCCTCCAGGAGTAAATATATATGCCATAGAATACAAATTTTGTCATTTTTCACACAAAAGTCAGGGTCCATTTGACCCGCTAAATATTGACCGATCTTTATCAAAAGGCCAACCACTCCTCTTGAATATGCTATCAACTCGTCGGGTCTACATCCTCCAGGAGTAAATATATATGCCATAGAATACAAATTTTGTCATTTTTCACACAAAAGTCAGGGTCCATTTGACCCGCTAAATATTGACCGATCTTTATCAAAACATGCATGCTTATTCTCTGGCCCGATCCCCTTCTCCATGCAAAAATTCGCAGTGTTTGGGCCATAATTGCGGCCTCTGGAGCGACCAGAAAAACCGACAAAAATAATGTTTTTGGTCCATTTCATCCCCTAAATATTAACCGATCTTTTCCAAAAACAATAGGGGTCTTCATTGGCCAGAACCCATCCTACATGCAAAATTTCGTGAAGATTGGTCCATAACTGTGGCCTGTATCGTGTTTACAAATTATAATGGACAGACGGACGGACGGACACACATGTCTAGATCGATTCAGCTAGTCGAGATATGACGATCGGTATACCTAAAGGTATGTCTAGGACCAATATTTCGCGGCGTTACAAACATTTGGGGCTGCACAAAGCTATAATACCCTGACAACATAGTTATGTAGGGTATAAAAATGGAGCCAAAAAATGTATACTAACGCATCAATTGAGAACGGCTGGACCGATTTGACTCAAAATTGTTTTCAGTTGTCGGTAATTACTGTGGGAAGGTTTTTATGAAAGAAAATTTTGAGAAAAATCCGCGAAAATCTTGCAAAAATTATTTTAAAGAAACGGCTGGACCGATTGGACTTAAAGTTTCTGTTAGTAGTCTGTAATTGAAGTGGAAAGGTTCTAATGAAAGAACATTCTAATGAAAATATATTTTGAAAGATATTAGCATTTCCACACATTTTATATCGGACATTTATTGTTTCATCTCTTCGTAGCTCTTTTTGGTTGCTGTTCGTTAGTCTCGCTAAAACTCGAGAACGGCTGAACGGATTTTTCTTATCTTAGTCTTCAAATGTTCGTGGAGGTTCAGGGAAGGTTTAAAAGGTGAGAAAAACCGCAAAAAATTTGCGAAAAAATATTATGAAGCATATTTGCATTTCCACGAATTTAGTATCGAGCTATTATGATTGCACCACGTCGTAGTTGTTATTTTGTGATATTTGGGCAATAATTGATAGCGTATCAATCCTTTCAGCCTTCATTTGTCAATTATTGAAAATTTTGATTTTTTCCAATTTGATTAACATTGTATTGAAACATTTTTTGTGAAAATTCAAAAAATAATTGAGAATATATCATTTAATGTACACGCGATCATTGTATGTGCACGTTGTCCATAGAATGCACGTACATTTTGGGACAAATGCAAGGATGAAAATCAGAAGATATTCGCAATAGTTTTGATTCTAAGATCCATTCCCTAGATCATTTTTTCTTAAAATATGAATAGTAATAGTTCCATAAGGACACGTTGTTCTTTAAAGTACTTACAATGTTGCTGTGGCACGGGAAATATCAAATCAGGTGGTACCATTATATGGTGGTTATATGCCCAATCGTTGGTCAATGCCTTTGAACTCATAAACACAACACCTCGCATATATCCGATACCACAAATGTGTATCACAGAGAAAACTAATATACGATGCCATTTTCTGTGAAAAATTCATATCTCCTAATATGTAGATTCCTTAAATCGGTCGGGACATTTATATGGGAACAATGTTACAAAACTATGTGATAGTAGGTTGCCCATGCTCTTTAAAAATAATGTACCGACACTCAGGTTAGAAAAAGGGTTAAGAACTTCAAATATGTATGGCGCCTTTTTAATACTTTAGACCAACTCTATGAGAAAATTTGGACCAAATAAAACATTACTACCACTTTGGTTGACACACTGCAACCAACTCTCCAAAATACCGAATATTTTGGGATATATATGGGAGCTATCCGAATACTTGGGTCAATATTGATATTATTAATTAGGGAGATTTTCTGCTCAATAAGTATAGCTAATATAAAATTAGAAGCAATTATGTTGAATATTGGGGGTACCGTTATATGGAGGCTACCCTTAAAAGGGAACCAAATGTTAAATTTTCAATATCAACTATCATATAAGTAGAACGCCGAAAATTATACATCAACAATATTGCTAGGCAAGACAACGTTTGCCGGGCCCGCTAGTTACCCATAAAGTATTTAAAAGGTCAAAAATATGCTCTGAATTTCCCTCACCCTGCACACAAATGGCAATTATCAGCACCACCTTCAACTTAAAGTACCTTAAGCTTCCACACAATTCGTTGATGTAGACCAACAACAACAAAGGAATGACGGACCAACCGATAGACAGACATTTTAGACAATGGGTGTCATAGTTAATTAACCTCAAATTTGTTTTATTTATGTTTTTTTCGCCGTTGAATGATGGCAGAGGTAACAAAACAAAAAAATCACACAAAACTCATTTGATTTTTGTTTTCGCTTTCTTGTGAGGGCTGTCGAAATACATTTTGTTAAAGACCCACATAGGAATACATTTTAAAACGAATCTTTTTTCAAGGACCAAAGCAAGTATGGATTAAAAACCCAAGGCTTCAGGATATCTTCAAAATTTTTTTTAATATTAACACAGACGTTTATTGATCAAAAATTCATTCTAAGACTCCAGGATATTTTTGTATTATATTTTTAAGGATTAACACAGGCGTGGATTTAACAAAAATTCATTCCAAGGCCCATATTTCCAAGGACTTAAATAAAAGCCCAATGCTCCAGGATATTTTCAAACATATTTTTCAAATGACAAATACAAGCGTGGATTTTTATAGACTATTTTTCAAGGATCCTATTCGGCTTGTATTTTCATATGATATTTAAAAATCGAAGGACTAGCATAGTCTGATTTTTAAAATATTTTACCAATAGATGCATGTATTCTGCTCTCGAGTTTTAGCGAGACTAACGAACAGCAACTTTTTTCAAGTCAAAGACAATCCAATTGATTGTAGAAAATTTACATATTTTGCAGAATTTTCCATAACTGACAATTACATAAAGATATACGCTGTCATTTTCGACCAAAATATGTTCGAAAAAGAGCTACGAAGAGATGAAACAATAAATGTCCGGTATAAAATGTGTGGAAATGCTAATATCTTTCAAAATATATATTTTCGCGGATTTTTCTTAAAATGTTCTTTCATTAGAACCTTCCACTTCAATTACAGACTACTAACAGAAACTTTAAGTCAAATCGGTCCAGCCGTTTCTTTAAAATAATTTTTGCAAGATTTTCGCGGATTTTTCTCAAAATTTTCTTTAATAAAAACCTTCCCACAGTAATTACCGACAACTGAAAACAATTTTTAGTCAAATAGGTCCAGCCGTTCTCAATTGATGCGTTAGTATACATTTTTTGGCTCGTTTATACCCTACATAACTATGTTGTCAGGGTATTATAGCTTTGTGCCACTGCAATGTTTGTAACGCCGCGAAATATTGGTCCTAGACATACCTTAGGTATACCAATCGTCATATCTGACTCAGCTGAATCGATCTAGACATGTGTGTCATTGCCGTTGCGTCTGTCCATTATAATTTGTAAACACAATACAGGCCACAGTTATGGACCAAAAATCTTCACGAAATTTTTGCATGGGGCTGGT
>NW_026872477.1:0-13219 GCF_032173495.1 Musca vetustissima
TTAATTCGATTCTACACTAATTCAAGAATGTCTCTACAAAATTCCGAGTGAAAAGAACTCTTGAAGATATAGCCGATTTATTGTGTCAGCATCAAGTGACGGCTAAAGAGCTCCTCAAACTTTAAACGCGTTTTTCTCTTTTGCGAATGGCGGACACGATAACTCAAAAACTAATAACCCAATCGATTCCAAATTTTTACAAGTTTCTCTGTGAGGGTATGGCTATCGTATGAACTAGGATAAAGCCAATCGGTGAAGATCTTCCTTATTTTTTAACTTGGTTTTTGGTCAAAAATCGGCGATTTTCCAAAAAATATTTTTTCAAAGGTCTGCCATTTTGTTAATTTTAGAGCGAAGTCAATAATCCTAGTTCATACGAGAGTCAGACATGTACTCTTTCTAACACCGTTGGAATTTTCGGATTCCGATGTTTCAGTAAGGAGTTATCATGCCCGCCATCAAAAATAAGGACTTTTTTTAACTACAAAATACAACAACAAAGCAATAACAAAAATTTTTTGTAAATTATTTTTCTTCTCTTTTAAATCTTCAAATATATATGTGCAAAGTTACAAACCTTAACAAGCATTGGTATTGATTTACCAATCCATTGAAAATCTTGAAAAATTAAAATCGAGAATGGGTGGGGTTCCCTTAATAGGCGTGGATTTTTTAACGCTACTGTTGTTGGACCTTAATAGGCGTGGATTTTTTTAAAGAATATTTTTTAGAGGACCATAAAGGGCCAATACCAACGTGGGTTTTTTTAAAGAATAATTTTTAGAGGACCCTAAAGGGCCAATACAAACGTGGATTTTTAGAGGACCTAAAGAGCCAGTACAAACGTGGATTTTTGAAAGATTATTGTTTGAAGGACGAATACAGACGTAGATTTTTTAAAGATTATTGTTTGTTTAAAAGACCAATACATGCGTGGATTTTCTTAAAAAAAATTGTTTGTAGGAGCAATACAGGTATCAGATGACCCTACAAAGTTTCGTTATTTCTCAAAAAATTTAACTACGTGCTGCCTAAAATAAAGTTAGCTAATTAATCGTAAGTACGCTAAAATAAAAATGCGGCAAAACGTGTTCTCTTCACAGTTTCCTGCATGTAATAATCAACACCAATCATGTTTGATGTTTGACTGCAGTAGGTTGCACGTCGGCAAGTTCAACAAAAATATTTTAATTACACGTTTATGATGAACATACGATTTTTACTCGCACACACATATACACAAAAACAACAATGCAGCAGCAGTGCATCAAATATCCTGCGAATGATATCCTTGATATCCTAACATCAGCCACATACGCGACTGCTGTTGTTTCAATCAAACTTTGATATAGAATTCATGAAGAGTTACTGCTGACTGGCATGGTTTTTAATTTAGTTCAAGGTATCTAATTTTTCGGTCATCACGTAACATAACATGACGGACGAACGAACGAATGACGGACTGTATGACAGACCCAAACCTTTTGTAATTTTTGTTTGTCAATTGTAAAGTTGTTGTTTTTATTTGATAAAGGGGTTCAAATCAAATCAACTGAAAACAATTTTCAGTTGATTTTAAATTTAGAAAAAAATAACACAAATTGTTGTTGAAATTCGGTAGGTGGTTGGTTGATGACATGTTGTGTCTGCAGGAATAATCAACACGTCGAGACTTGTAATTATACCATGTCAAAGTCAATTTTTATTTGGGGATACCTACTGAATGTGTCAACGGCAAGTAAGAGAGGTGTGTGAAAGGGTTCTTTCTAGCACAACAAAATAAAAACAAATGCCTTGTTGTTGTTGTTACTAAATAATAATTATTTGCTGAAAGCAAACCCAACCCCCCGACGCCTTCCCCTTTTAAATGAAATTAAATACATAGCCTGACAACCGGTAATGTATACAGATTTGTAGGTCGTAACGGCAGTAATGATGAACGAAGCTTTCATGAGGTTTACAGCCTTTATGACCTTCCATTCGACACATTGAACTGATGTGTCACTTAGGATAAGACACATTTTAATTAATTAATCATGATGGAAAATTTGACACGATTAGATATGCGGGGCCCCCAAAACTGCAACTGCTTTGTTATGCCATGGTAATTACATTGATGTGTAGAATGTTTGTGGCTGAGAGAGGGGAGACTTATTTGTGAGGCGTTTTGGGCAAGGCAGGTGTTGGGAATATTAATTAATTTATGCAATCAAGTGACATGTATTTATCGAATTATTTATTCAAAGGTGTTTGCAAATATTTTTCGGAATTAATGGAGATTATTATAGGGATAAAAATAATATATAGGGATAATTGAATAAGTTTATATTTAATGATGGTGCATATTACATACATGCAAATATACTATATATTTTAAAATAATAAAATGAACTTAAAAAAATATAGGAACTTTTATGTAATAATCCATTAAAAGTATCCGAGACATCCATTAAAAGTATCCGGACATTCTTAAAAGTATCCGAGATAATAGTTCATATAATGCTATAAAGAAAATTGGGTAAAAAACACTCTTGTAGTTCTGATTGTACTTTTGATTAATAAATCTATATTTGTAGATAAAAATTAAAAACATAAATGTTCAGTCACTTTTCTAAGAAAATTCATAAGAAGAAAACAATATTATTGCTCACTTATTCCCTTAGAAAGATTATTAAAAAATCATGATCATGTTCAGATTTTTTTTCCACAATTATTTAAAAAGCATAATTATGTAGGGTATAAAAAATCTACTTGCTCTGTTGTCTTCCTATAAGGGCCTACTATTCTATAAGCCTACGTAGTATTCCATGATAATTTGTGAGTCCATTGAAAATGGTTGAATAGGAAATGAGGTTCCCATAATTCGACACCCAAAAATATATGTTGAAATTTATTACTGTTGAAATTATGCACAAACATACTCTACAATGTTTGGTATAGACCTCATATAATAGTACGGCCCCATATTTGCAGAACATTTTTGATATTAGTCTTCATGTAATCCGGTCCGTCGGAACCTTTAATAGTGGCCTTGTTGAAGGCTCTAGCCGCATTTTCCCACCGAAGTTGCTGCAATTTAAAAATTAGCGTTTCTAGTATATATTAGGTTGGAGAAAAAGAACTCCATTATTTTTATATGAGTGTGCGATTTGGGCCAAATATGCACCGTCATAATGCCTCTATCATAGAAGTCCTTCCCTCTATTTGCAAAAAAACTGTAATTGTCGATTTTCACAATCCTCCCCAGATACCAATTTTTATACCCTTCACCACACTGTGGTACAGGGTATTATGTCTTTGTGCATATGTTTGTAACAGGCAAAAGGAAACGAGATAGACACATGGCTCCTTTTGAGAATATGCATAGATTCACTTTCTGAGTCGATTTACGCATGTCCGTCTGTCAGTCCATGTATGTTTGTGAACAAAGTACAGGTCGCATTTATGATCCGATTTGGATGAAATTTGGCATAGGTCACTTATTTGGCCCAAGGACGAACCCTATTGAAATTGGAAAAAAATCGGTTCAGATTTAGATATAGCTCCCATATATATTTTCGTCCGATTTTATGTAAATGGTGCACCAAAGTCCCTATATATCTTTCAATTTGCACGAAATTTGGCACAGCGTAATGAATGAAGTATAGAATGATGTGTGTTAAGTTTCCTGAAAATCGGTTCAGATTTAGATATAGCTCCCATATATATTTTCGTCCGATTTAATGTAAATGGTCCACCAAAGTCCCTATATATTATACGATTTGCACGAAATTTAGCATATCGTATTCAATTAGGTCTAGAATGATGTGTGCTATGTTTCGTAAAAACGCTTCAGATTTAGATATAGCTCCCATATATATATATATATATATATATTTTCGTCCAAGTTAAGGTAAATTGTGTACCAAAGTTCCTTAATATCTTTCGGTTTGCACGAAATTTGGCACAGCGTAATGAAATAGGTCTAGAATGATGTGTGTTAAATTTCCTGAAATCGGTTCAGATTTAGGTATAGTTTCTACATATGACCAAATGAAAAAATTAGTAAAGGTTGCAGAATGACATGTTTATGGATCAATTTCATATTGATGGTCCTTTTAAAATGCGACGTCTGTTAGGATTCATCTGTTGAATATACCCAAAGTGGTTTATAGTTTATCATTAAAGAAAGTTTGCAAGGCAAGAAAAATTTGATAATCGCTTGGTGCCAAGTCCCGACTGTATCGCGGATGCATTAAAACTTCCCAACCAAACTACCGAAGTTTCTGGCGAGTCACTGTAGAAATGTGTGACCTAGCGTTGTCCTGGTGGAACACGGCACCTCTCATGTTGGCCAATTCTGGTCAATTGCTATCTTCAAACGGTCCAGTTGTTAACAGTAGAAATCAGAACGCATAATAAATAATCCCCTTTCCAGTCCCACCAAATGTATAGCAGAGGTGCTTCACCGGTGTTTGACCACTATCGTTTTTGCACAGGGTTATCGTATGTGATCCATTTCTCATGTATAGTCACCATCCGTTCAAAAAATGAGTCTATCTCATTCCGTTTGAACAAGGCTTCGCAGATGGAAATTCGATACATCCTATTTTTTTACTGTTAATTGGTGGGGCAACCGAACATCGAGCTCCTTTTTGAATCCAGTTTTATGTTCGATTTTTAGGTCCTGGGCGATGCTAACATGCCGGCCAATTTCGATTATTTCTTCGATTTTTTCGACATGGATGGATTTATGGATTTATTTTTCCCCAACCTAATATATTAAAGTTCCTAGCCAAGTTTTCTAACCTGTAGGTTAGAGGGTATAAACATTTCAGCGTCACCGAATTGAATTACATTTTTCCATGAGCTCGGTATGCTAAAATTCCTAGTCCAAATTTTAACCAGGATGTTTATAATTTGATATTTAGTATTCTCAGAGCTAAGATACATACCAGCACATAGTTTACAATGCTATAGTCCTGTAAACGGGTTGTGCAAAGTTTGTTTAAAAAAGGGTATAATATTGAAAATTTTCACACTTTGTGGCGGAGGTACCAGAAGGAGTAGATCGATGGGTATAACCTTCAAACTTGATCTTTGCTTGCTAAATGTACTATATTGTATAAAGTTTGGTTCAAATCGGATAGTCCAAAACACCGAAATTTTAAGCAAAATCAGGGTTATTCTTAAACTAAGTTTGAAAGAAGTATTACAATGCGCAAAGTGTGGATGAAATCAGTTACTTCCTTCGAGAGTTATCGTGCGCACCATCATGCACAATATTTTTAAGTTTTGCGTGAACCTTTTTTAACCTGATCAGCTACACTTTGGTATTTTGGCTACTCACCTACTAACAATTATGGATATTGGCCCACTGTTTGGGTGGCTCCAATATAATAATATTTGGTATTTATTATAAATACTGACCCTTGTTCGGGATACCCCCAATTTAACTATACCCTCCTAATATTCGATATTCCGTACATTTTAGTCACATTTTTCAACCTAATCTTCTGAACTTTGATATTTCGGATTCTCACTGCCTATAAAATCATCCTACTAAAAATGATAAATGACAGTTCCCATTTTAGGGGTAGCCTCCAAAATTTCGGTGTTTTGGGGACCTAGGGCACGTGTCTTAACTAAGTTGGTCACAATTTAATATTTTGAATTCTCATTGAGTATAAAATCTGAATATTGGTTGAAGGTTTCAGATAACCTCCATATAATGGTACGTCCATCGTTTGGAAGTTTTTGAGGTTTTGGTAACGTTTTCCAACCGAATTTGTTCCAAGCTGATTTTCCATGTGCTCATGGTGTGTCCAATCTTCCTACCAAAAATTATCAATATCAGCTTACGTTTTGGTAAAGACTTCTCGTATGATTATGGATACTTTTATAGAACTCATACGCCACATTGGCATCACATAGATAACCAAGACTTTCAGATAAAGTGAAGACATCAATTAATTATGATACCCTTCACCACTTTGGGTATATACAAAATATGATCATATGTACAATATCCTAAGATTGAATAGATATAGCATCTTTGAAGGACCATTGAAATGGACTCGGACGAAATTAACTGCGGGAAGTATATAGATATTTGAACTAAATTAAAACAACCAATATACATACCAAATTTTGTCTCAATCGAATAATATTGACCGTCATTGTGCTCCATTTACATAAAATCGGCCAAAACTATCTATATGTAAATCTGAACCGATTTTCTCCAAAAGGCTTCGTCCTTGGGCCAAATAAGTGACATGTGTCCAATTTCATCTAAATCTGATCATAAATGCGACCTGTACTTTGTTCACAGAAATACATGGACGGACGGACATCTTTCTATCTACTCATAAAGAGATTCTATGCAGATTCTCTAAAGGAACCATGGGTCTATCTCGATTCCTTTTGCTGTTACAAACATATGCACAAAGACACCACACTGTGGTAATGATGGTATAATGAATCTAGAATGATGTAGATTTTCCTAAAAAATATAGATTCCAAGCCTAACACCCTACGTCTCGAATAGAACAAAGTCTATCTACTTTTATTTAAATTTATAACTATATCACCTGTTTTTAATTATTATATCACCTTTATTAAATACATCTCTATTTAAAAAACACTCTGGATGACGTCCAGTTGATTATACCTTGTTGCAGATGTACATATGCTGCAGTTACTGGCTTCCCTTACATTACAAAAGTATTCATGGCGTATGAATAGTATAATAGTTTATTTAATAACAATCATACGCCATCTGGTTATGCTTCAAAGTAGGCTCTGATACCTTTTAATATTTAAATATTCTGATCTTCTTGCTTTAATCTTATTTTATAAAAGTATTATTTATATATTTTTTATATTTGAAAAAAATAATTATTATTGCATAACTGTCCCCCTCCAAATAAGCTGATTGCAATGACAACTGTGCCATGTGATTGATATTTTTAAAAATAATATTTTTATAAGCTGGCAACTGCGAATGTATGCAGTTGTGACTATGGGGTACAGAGCTTATGTGGTGAACTATACAGTTCATTTCCTTTAATTGCAATATTTTCCTATACTGTATTTTTTGTCTTATATAAGTATATAAAATCTCTTTTCAATTAATATTTATTATTTGTTTTTCTTTTTCTTTTTCCTCCAATTCCAATTGCAGGTTCAAAAATGTTAAGTAGAGGGTAGAGAGTAACAACAAGAAACGAGTAACTGAATGGAATACTGAATACTATATATGTATATGTGAGAAGAGGAGGAAAACCAACACACACATCCACACATACGAAATAAGTATGTGAACGAAAATGAAGAACATAAAACTGTAACACAGCTACCAATAAATATTTATTTATATAACCAATAACTGCCATTGTAACGAAAAAAAAAAATAAAACAAAAACAACAAAAATAAATATAATTTTCAATTTCGAAATAAGAAAAACAATACCGAAATAACAAAACCAAAAAGCTGCCACCACCAATAATAGTAATTTAAAGAAACAAACAAAAAATAGGAAAAACAAACAAAAACCTACAACCGAAACGAAAATAAAGACTACCCTCGGAAATAAAACGAAACAATAACAGGAACATAACCTCAACTTTTGTTGCAAAAAAAATGATTATAATTGCAAGTCCATAAGCTGATCAAGTTGAAAAAAAAAATAACCGGGTAACAATTGAATTTGGGAGATATAGCCACAGTGAATGCTGGCAAGTGGCAATCAATCAATTTCGGATTATCGTTTACCACCCGCCAATATCACCACCCTCTGATTGATGCCCCTCCCTCATCATCATGAAATGTTGAGTAAATGGTCCATTATTATCGTGTACAACAAAATGCTGCACATCAAGGCAACGCAACATAGCAACGACAACAGCAACACGAACGTGGCATAACGACCCTTGAAGCCACATTTTCACATTTCATGTCTTCTCTCGAGCTTCTCTCGTTCGTTCCATTTGTTCTTTGATTATCAAGTTAAGACGCAGCAGATAACAGCCGCAGCAGCCGGGAGTCTTTCTTAAGAAACCGAACCAAATGAATGAATCCACGAATGTTTGTGCAACACGAGGACATTATACAATAACGGAGGCGACGACAACGACGCTGACAAGAAAGTCGAGAACCCAACTCGTGGCTGATGCAAGTGCAGCAACAACAACAACAATAGTAGTGAATAACTTTACGGAGGGTGCCTACGGGGCCTTAGTTATAGCCCAGGACGGAGCTAAGGCGGTGATAGCTGCCAGAGCCGCACAATCAATTAAGGCACCTTTAGCTTTTAACACAAACGCTGTACATCACCAACAACAACAGCAACAGAGGAGACATCGAACACAACAAAAAGGGTCTTGCGAACAGCATCATTGCACCCTAAGGGCCTGGCTTAAATGTAGTAGCCATTGTTGTTGCCATAATACGCCGCTGTATTTTAGCTTCAGATAGCAAAACGCATCTATACGACGTTAAGGCGTTCGTCTTCATTGGATCCAGGAAAAACAAACAGCAACACACACACACATAGATATTTACGCACACCAAACCCAGTCCACCCACTCACACACACACACTCACACTGCTACCATCCCAAACCAACTGCCTGCATTTTTTACCAATCAACCAACAGAAGAAAAAATTTAGTCGTCCATCATTTTGGGGCTTACAAACCCGAACCCGAAAAAGGAAAGACCCAAATTGAGCAGAAGAAGAAAGAAGAACAAGAGAAGCTTAAGCTGCCACGACAAACGCCCTTAATTGCTGTGTTTGGGGAAGGAAAGAAAGAACGAAGCAAAGGACGACGACGAAGTGAATTGTTAACGGATTTTGCATAATTAACGAGGAAAGGGAAAACACGGCGAACAGCGAACAACTCCCAGCAACCCCTTGATCTCTCCTCCACTGAGACCAGAGACTGAAATGACAGCCATTGTTGTTGCGTTGCTGCCAGCATATTGTTAGTAAAGGCTTTCAACTATTTTTCTGGACAATTGCTAAATACTCCTCAAACTCAAACTTTGCTCAATTTGACAACAACAAGAAGAAAATAAATCTCTCTCCTAAAAAAATCTATTTCTCCTACCAAAAAAACGGCATCATCAAAAAAACAAACAACAACAACTAACGAATTTTGGTTTTGGCTATAGAATTAAGGATTAACAACAACAAGAAGAAAAAACACAACTCATAGCGGCCGTCATCACCACCAACACTCACCCACACTCACACAACTAACGCAACGAAGGTGTAATACGAAGACAACTGCTCTCATCAACAACAGCATCATCAACGTCGTCGTCGTAGATTTCTTTTCATTTCTCACAGCGACGTCATCATCAGCAGCAGCAATCACACCACCACCACCAACAACAAAATCACAAGCATACAACCACACATCAAGAAGACGAAGAAGAAGCAGCAGCAGCACAACAAGTTCAACTTGATCTTTTGTTTTGCATTTTACAAGGAGGCACCATACAAAACTCACAAAAGGGGAAATGAGATGAAGTGGTTTCAAGTGGCATTAGATATGATTCTTGTGCTTTCATTCATATCAAGTAAGTATACACTAAGACACTAATACTATTACAACAACAACAGCAATAATAATATCAACTACAGCCATAACTATAAATGAAACTAGTAGATTTTTTCTTGTGTAAAAGCATATCATCATCCTAGTCATCATCCGTACAGACGACATTGAGTTTAAACACTTTAGTATAACCTTTTTATAAATATTCTTTAAATAAAACAAATAGAAACACAGTGGAAGAAAATGGAATTTGCTATCGTGACGAATATCGAAAATGTATTATTGTGTTATATTGCTCTGTAAAAAAAATAATGGTCGGAAGTGATCGACACACAAATTGTATTCGGAGGTTATCAATACATTTAGTAATAAGTCCGATTAGTCTTCAATGTCGAAGACGTACATATAAGCATATTATTCAACTATCAAAATCCTTCAACGTAATTGGAATCATATATGTATCGACATAATTATATGAGAACTAGCATATGCCCGCAACTTTGTTAGCGAATGTAGGAAAGATTTAATAATGTATTAACATATTATTTTATTTTTAGATAAAACTGCATATGTCTGAAAAAACAATCCACACATTAATATCGACCATAAATTAAATTTGAGTACCATTTAGTACCAAATTTCAGGACTTGAGCTCTAAAGGTTCACCCATATCCAAATTTTAACAAATGTTCATTTAGCACACATTATTTCCATAAGTACCATCCTCAACCAATGATTCCAATTTCAAATTTCAGGATTCCAACTCTATTAATTTACCCACAATTGAAATTGTATCGAATTTAGTAGTATAATTTCCAAAACATCCTACTTAACCCAAACCTACACCCCGACAGTGATTTTATAGCAATTGATTTTCCAGGAAATGCGTTCCAAGAAACAGAGACACTTCTACAGCATCTTACTCAGAGTGAGTAAGATATATTCATCGATTATGCATCTTACTTAGCTGAATCGAGACAGAACATTTCTCCCATAAGTCGAGCTTAGAAAAGATTACCAGGCGCTTCGATCATGTTATAATTATCCTTCGGATAATTTTTCTCTCAAACACTCCAAGAGATATCTTCAGATCCATACAAGAGCACGGGTAGTATCAGTGCCTTGCACAGTGTGAGTTTGATCTGGCTAAAGGTGCCTGCACAAGGTCTTCTTTCTAAATTGCTTATAGTAGCATCTGTTGGCCAACGCTACCTTCCACGAATCTGAAAAACTGATGTAATTTACATTGCTTATGGCGGTACATGACTACCTCATATGGTTTACGACTACCTTAAACCTATAGTTTTTATGTTCCACAGTTGGTCCGAGTCACTCTCAGACACCCACTTTGGCAGACTCCTTCTTAATTTGTTCAAAGGTGGCTGTTACCGCTCGCAATGTTCGACCCATTATGTCAATGTCGTCGGCAGAGGCTGTTTGCCATTTTTGTTCACATTTGCCTCTCAACAGATCACACGACATACTTTCAACTTGTCTGAATCCTCGTTCGGTATTGAAGGGCTCCGAGAGGTCTTTTCCGATTTTAACTGCTGACCTTGTGCCACTTAAATTTATTCTGTATAACCGTATTAATTTCGCAGGAATGCCAAACGCAAACATGGTTTTAAGCACCTCTGAGCGGATTGGGCTGTCGAATGCGACTTTATTGTCTTCGAATATAGAATGTGTCGGAAAACCTCCGAAAACTATTAGGTTTTTGACAAAATCGCTATTTTCATTAATAAATTTGGAAATTACGCACGCATATAAAATTTCAAAAATTTCTTCTCAAAAAATTATATATAGCCAAATCGTACTAATCAGCTGGTGTATGCTCCTGACCAGCATCTGACCACCGGACTTGATTAGTTTACCTGGTAACCCATTGGCACCTGCTGCTTTATTATTCTTCAGCCGTTTAATTGGTATTCTAACCTCACCTTGGCTGGGTGATGGGTAAGGTTGAGCAGAGTACGCTTGGTCAATCTGTTTTGTTTGCAGATTTTCGACGCCAAATTTTCGTGTGGTGATGGATTGTCCTTTTGATGCTATATTAAGACGTGTGCGAACCTTGGTTACTACAAGGTAATGGTCCGAATATATTAGCTTCTCGGATCGATCAAACGGATGAATATCTTCTGTCTATTACAACATGATCAATTTCATTTCTCGTTGCCTTTGTCGGAAGTTTCTTCATGAAGGCTGAATTTTCAGATGGTATGGATATTTCCGAATTGCGAGGACAGCGGTAATATACTGTTTCATGTTCATATTTGTATTCTGTCGGACTATGGCGAAAATGAGACTGATGTAGAAGAACTTCGCTTTTATACGGATCATAGCAATTCGTTCATCTGCTGGAGTGAATCTGGAGGAGAGGTCTTTTATTATCTTATTAACCATAAATCCGTTGCCAAATTAATGTCTCGTTTTACTTACTCCCGTCCCTTTCCATCGAAATTCCTGTAAGGCAATAATATTAGCTTTGAACTTCTTGAATACATCCGCCAAAGTGAAAACTGCGCCAGTTCTGTTCAACGTGCTTACATTTCAAGGTTGAGGGGGTAGTCAACATTAGGGTAGTTTGGTTTTTTTCTTTGATTTTTTATAGTAGGCGGTTGTTTTCCGAGTGTGGGCAACTAACTTGACGCCTCATCTAATATTTTATAGTTATTATGGGTGAACTCGCGGCACATATTAGCTCACTATTTCAACGGATGGAAGATCAGTGTGTACAGTTGAGATGAAATATGATCAAGATGGGATGGGCTTTTCCATGTTAAAGTCAACCGGAGTCGTTCCTTGGTATCTATCGTCCCATATGTCACCCACAATTCTACATCATTAACTCAAAAATACGATTTCTCGATTTACCCACGCACGTCTGTTCGCAAGGATAAGGAACTAAAATTATATTGAAATTTTCCACCTGGATGTAGAGTTTTCAATATTCCGTATTTTTCTTCTTTATATAAATTTATCAAATTTTCAGGGAAGCACCCATATAACATTACCATAAAATGTTCAGTATTTTGTGTCAAAGGCCGAAAATTGAGGCTTACACTAAAATGTGAGCTAATACAATACATCCTAGGGGTAGTATGATGTGTTGGGTCACCCATATTTTCTCGAATGTGCTCATAGACTACCTTTTCTACAGTTTTTATGTTGAGTAACCTGAAAAGATTAAACAAAACCTAATTCTTATTTTTTGGCACCGATCACTAGACTCGTACTACATTTGATTACCCCAAAACAAGATAGAGCTCGCTAGAGTCTAAACGTAGGGGTCGTTTGATGGTTGCTACATCGTTGGGTTTTGACTATCAGAATAGGTAATGGAGAAATGTGCACAGGGAGATATGCTTTCTGAAAATATTCCAGTATATATATATTTTGTCCTCCTTCGCTTTCGTTAACGGAGTCGTATATATCATTATATACCTTTTTGTTGTACTAGTCTTTTTCACTTTTCACAATTTAATAAGACAGATACCGATGCATTGATGAAGACTCCAGACTACATCTGAAGTTTTTATTAGGCACTTTTTTCAATTTACTATTTTTTATAGCCGAACCGTGGAAAGGTCTATTCACTTGTTTATTTATACTCTAACTGGTCATTCAGATCCTCATTCTGTCTTTTTCACTTTCGATCTTTAAAGTGTGAAATATGT
>NW_026872478.1:0-13199 GCF_032173495.1 Musca vetustissima
AATAATAAAACAAGTGAAAGTGTTAAGTTCGGCCGGGCCGAACTTTGGATACCCTCCACCATAAATAAACTGACAGGTACTTGAAATGAAAATATAGGGAAAATACCTAAAAGTGCACCTATATCGAGATTTTTACAAACCGATTATGTAAACCATAATGTAAAATATAAAACAAATTTCAGAAATTTGTAATGGATAATTAAACCCTCAGCTTTATGGCTAATGAGGGTGTATACACTTTGACACGGTTAAAATGGTTGTAGACCCCATGTTTCTTTTGACCAAATTTGTTTCAGAAAATTTTGATTTCATCCAAACTTTGGCCATCTTATTATTTCTTCCAAACTTAGAACAATTTCGGAAATGGGAAATGTCAGTGCACTCCTTCTGGTACCTCCCACACAGGGGCTAGGCCTAAATATGGGTTATAGTTCATATATAGTTCATTATCGAAACTTACGTTCTAGTTTTTTATCTCGGTAATATGATTACAACAGAGTCTTAGAACCAAACCCAAAACGCGGAACAAATTGCATAACTATTTTAATATAAAAAAGGGGGTTATATGGGGACTACCCCAAAAAGGGGGTGAATACTGATAATTTTTTGTAGGGAAATTTGTTACCATATACGACTACAAAATACCAAATTTCAGCGAATTCGGTTGAAAAACGTGCTCAAGAACCTCAAAATAGCGAAAATTTGGGGTACCCTTATATGGGGGCTACCAGAAAAATTGGACCTATATTTATAATTTTTAGTGGAGATATTTGGCACCCAATAAGAACCAAATGTACCAAATTTCAGCGAGTTCGGTTGAAAAACGCGCTCAAGAGCCCCAAAATACCGACATTTGAGGGGTACCCTTATATGGGGGCTACCAGAAAAAATGGACCTATATTTATAATTTTTAGTGGAGAGATTTGGTGCCCTATAAGAACTCAAAGTACTAAATTACAGCCAATTCGGTTGAAAACTACGATCAAAACCCCCAAAATACTGAAAATTAAAGGGTACCGTTATATGGGGGCTACCAGAAAAAATGGACCTATATGTATAATTTTTTGTGGAGAAATTGGGTACCCAATAGGAATTCAATATACCAAATTTCAGCGACTTCGGTTAAAAAACGCGCTCAAGAACCCCAATATACCGAAAATTGGGGGGTACCCTTATATGGGAGCTATGCCTAAACGTGGACCGATATACCCCATCTTCGAACTTGACCTGCCTGCAGACAAAAGACGACTCTGTGCAAAATTTTGGCGATCTATCTCAACTCGTTTAGACGCTAGAGTGATTACAACAGACGGACAGACGGACATGCTTAGATCGTCTTAGAATTTTACGCTGATCAAGAATATATATACTTTATAGGGTCGGAAATGATTATTTCGATGAGTTACAAACGGAAAAACAAAATTAATATACCCTCCATACTATGGTGGAGGGTATAAAAAAGGTGTTATATGGGGACTACCCCAAAAAGGGGGCGAATATTAATAATTTTTGGTAGGGAGATTTGTTACCATATACGACTACAAAATACAAAATTGCAGCAAATTCGGTTGATAAACGCGTTCAAGAACCCCAAAATACCGAAAATTGGGGGTATCCTTATATGGGGGCTATCCGAAAAAATGGATCTACATTCATAATATTTTGTGGGGAGATTTGGTACCTATTAAGAACTCAAAATACTAAATTACAGCTAATTCGGCGGAAAAATACGATCAAAACCCCCAAAATACTGAAAATTAGGAGGTACCGTTATATGGGGACTACCAGAAAAAGTGGACCTATATCCATAATTTTTTGTGGACAAATTTATTACCCAATAGGAACCCAATATAGCAAATTTCAGCGAATTCCGTTGAAAAACGCGGTCAAGAACCCCAAAATACCGAAAATTGAGAGGTACCGTTATATGGGGGGTACCAGAAAAAATTGACCTATATTTATAATTTTTAGTAGGTTTATTTGGTACCCAATAAGAACTCAAAATACCAAATTTCAGCGAATTCTGTTGAAAAACACGCTCAAGAACCTCAAAATACCGAAATTTTGGGGTTACCCTTACATGGGGGCTGTCCGAAAAAATGGACCTATATTTATAATTTTTAGTGGGGATATTTGCTACCCAATAAGAACTCAAAGTACCAAATTTCAGCGAATTCGGTTGAAAAACACGCTCAAGAACCTCAAAATACCGAAAATTGGGGGTATCCTTATATGGGAGCTATGCCTAAACGTGGACCGATATAGCCCATCTTCGAACTTGACCTGCCTGCAGACAAAAGACGACTCTATGCGAAATTTTGGGGCTCTACCTCAATTCGTTTAGACGCTAGAGTGATTACAACAGACAGACAGAAGACGGACAGACGGACAGACGGACAGACGGACATGCATAAATCGTCTTAGAATTTTACGCTGATCAAGAATATATATACTTTATAGGGTCGGAAATGAGTATTTCGATGCGTTACAAACGGAAAAACAAAACTAATATACCCTCCATACTATGGTGGAGGGTATAAAAATACCAAAACCCATGTATCTAAATAAGCTTATTAGCTAGAAATTTCAAACTTTGTGTCAGTTATTTATTTCGATATTCGATACCTATGTATCGAAACTAGTGATGTACGGTGAGAGCTTCATATCGAAAACGCGATTGCCGAAGGTGCCCCGATGCCGAAAGTGCCCCAGTCTCCCCTACTTTTAAGATAATTTCCAATCCACACAGTCTCATAAAAAACGTAGTTTATGAGGCTACGTTTTTTATGAGACTGTCTAATGGTGTCAAATTGAATGATCTTGTTTGCCAGTTGATATCGACTTGACGAGAAATTAGGCGGCCAGGAAGTGTTTCTTGCAATGAAGCCATTTTCGTTCCAGTTGTGTGTCAAGTTCAGTGTGCCAATTTAAACTAGTTTAGCAGCAAAAACAAAAAATTATCTAGCACCTAGCATATTTTTTGTTTTAGCATTTTTATACCCTTCACCACACTGTGGTACAGGGTATTATGTCTATGTGCATATGTTTGTAACAGGCAAAAATAATCGAGATAGACCCATGGTTCCTTTTGAGAATATGCATAGAATCACTTTCTGAGTCGATTTTAGGTAAATGGTGCACCAAAGTCCTTGAACATCACTTGATTTGCACGAATTTTGGCATAACGTATTGAATTAGGTCTAGAATGGCGTGTGCTAAATTTCGTGAAAATCGGTTCAGATTAAGATATAGCTCACATATATAGTTTCCCCCGATTTAAGGTAAATGGTGTACCAAAGTCCCCATATATATTCCGATTTGCACGAAATTTGAATCAGGTCTAAAATGATGTGTGCTAAGTTTCGTGAAAATGAGCTCAGATTTAGATATAGCTCCTATATATAGTTCCGCCCGATTTTAGGTAAATGGTGCACCAAATCATTACATTTGCACGAATTTTGGCATAACGTATTGAATTAAGTATAGAATGACGTGTGCTAAGTTTCGTGAAAATCGGTTCAGATTTAGATATTGCTTCCATGCATAGTTTCATCCGATTTTAGGTAAATGGTGTACCAAAGTCCCCATATATCTTTCGATTTGCACGAAATTTGGTATAGCCTACTGAATCAGGTCTTAATGATGTGTGCTAAGTTTCGTGAAAATCGGCTCAGATTTAGATATAGCTTCTATATATAGTTCCGCCCGATTTTAGGTAAATGGTGCACCAAATTCCCTGAAAATCATTAGATTTGCACGAATTTTGGCATAACGTATTGGATTAAGTATAGAATTACCTGTGCTAAGTTTCGCGAAAATCGGTTCAGATTTAGATATAGCTCACATATATAGTTTCCCCCGATTTAAGGTAAATGGTGCACCAAAGTCCCTATATATCTTTCGATTTGCACGAAATTTGGTATAGCCTACTGAATCAGTTATAAAATGATGTGTGGTAAGTTTCGTAAAAATCGGTTCAGATTTATATATAGCTCCCATATATAGTTTCGCCTGATTTTAGGTAAATGGTGCACGAAAGTCCCTGAAAATCATTTGATGTGCACGAATTTTGGCATAGCGTATTGAATTAAGTCTAGAATGACGTGTGCTAAGTTTCGTGAAAATCCGTTTAGATTTACTAATAGCACCCATATATAGTTTCGGCCGATTTTATGTAAATGGTGCACGAAAGTCCCTGAAAATAATTTGATTTGCACGAATTTTGGCATAGCGTACTAAATTAAGTCTAAAATGATGTGTGTTTAGTGTCGTGAAAATCGGTTCAGATTTAGATATAGCTTCCATACATAGTTTCATCCGATTTTAGGTAAATGGGGCACCAAAGTCTCTGAAAATCATTAGATGTATACATCTCCTGTATATATTTTCGTACGATTTTAAGTAAGTTGTACACTAAAGATCCACAGCTAGGCCGATTGACACAACGAATTGAAATTAATATAAATTAATCTCTGGCAAGTTTGCTTCAAATCGGTTCAGATATAGATATATCGTAGCTTCCATATATAATTTCGACTTATTTATGTTAATTGCACACCAAATAATCAATAGGTGTCTAATTGAGATTAAATTTTAAACAATGGAGCATACCGAATAGCGTGTGCCAAGTTTACTTTAAATCGATTTACACAAATCTGTCCCACTGTGCGCAAACGACTCTAAACTTGCCCAAATGAAATAAAATTTAGCATAGGTTCCAGAAAGACATAAAAATCACATATTTAAGTTCGTTCAATTTCATGTCAAAATTCCTTCAAAAAGGCGACATATGTAGAATATACCCAAAATGGTGAAGGGTATCATATAGTCGGCCCAGTCCGACTTTACTACTTTCCTTACTGGTTATTTTTTTTGGATTTTTCTTTTTTTAATGTCGGTATTTTTGGTTTGATCCCAAATTTCTCAATGTTTTACGATGTGAGTTGGATTTTCCAAAGTTAGAAAAGTGTCAGTAAATCTGAGCAAGTAAAAAGCCCGACCGGTCAAACATTTTACACCCTGCACATTATGGTGTGTATCAAAATTTTCTTAAAAAATGGTCGGTTACTTCATATGTTGGCTGTGGTATTGTCTGTTTTAAAATTGCAGCCACTTCGGTGGAAAAAAGGTTCTAAAACCTCAAAAGTACGCAAATAGGGCTAGGGCAAACAAAACCTACGTAGGAAATTGTCGGCATAAATAGGTCCTACCCTAAAATAACCTAGAGAATGCTCTTAAAACCTTTAAAACACCGAGCAAAACCCAATAATAAAAATTCTTGGTAGAGTTATTCACTGTCCAATGATAATTCAAAGCCACTTCGGTTGAAAAACGAGCCTAAAGTCGCCAAAACACCGAATAATGGAGGTACCGCTCTATGGGAGTTATTCGAAAACATTTTTGATAGTTTTTGGTGGGGAGATTGTTTACCCAATGATAATCCAAAATATTATATATACTTATAACGAATTCAGTTGTAAAACTTAACTTGACTTAAAAGTTGACTAATATTGACAATTTGTAGTAGGATTTTTTATCAACAAAGTTATGGCAACACTGGTCATGTTTCTTCAATATCAGGCGAAAACCCGTTTAGCGTATGACCACAACGTTCCGAAACAATGAGTCCACCAAATAGTGATTTTTTCGGGATGTAATGGTCTCATTTCAATTGGCCAAACGGGCAATGTCCGTTGTTCAAGCACCCATTCCACGCATCAACAACGTTGTGAATCCTCAGTTGGTTTCAGTTTTTATATAGATGTAGACCGACACAATCGACACATTTGGATCTTCGGCACACATTTACTTAAAGCGATCATGTACAGTCCTTACCATATTGGTAACCATGCCAAGCTTAACAAAATTTATTTTTAATTGCTCCGTAGTTTGACGATTATGTAAATAATAATCTCCTTTTAGAGCACGATGTATGGGTGTCGGACAATTATCATTTGTGTAGTAGTTTTTGATCATTTATGAGATAGTTAAGTGAACCATATTCGTCAATTATGGACTTTCAACTAAAAACCAACTTAGTTTGGCAGATGTCAAGTTCCGGTCCGATACTTTTGATATTACATAATATATAATCCCGCAGTAGTAATTCTCCTAAGATTCTTATTTATTATACCCTCAGCTTTATGGCTAATGGGGGTATATACACATTGGTACGACTAAGCTGTGCCTCATCGAAGTATTGGTTTTGGACCAAATCCGTTTCAGACCATTTGGAATCATTATAATATTTCTTCCAAACATAGTTTAAGTTCGAAGAAGGGGAATATCATTCCACTCCTTCTGGTATCTTCCGCACAAAATTATGAAAATTGTGATAAAAATTCATTTTATAATATCATGTGAAAGGAATAACCGACTTGAACCAAACTTTGTACAACCAAATATCTTTACAAAGCCAGAATCAACTCCGAAGATGGGATCAATTGGTCCATTCCTTCATCCACAAAGTCTCTAAAATTTCAGCAATTTTTGAAAAACCTATTATCTTTGCCAAGCCGATGGTGGGAACCGTCTGCCCTCTCCTCTCCTAGACTAGACTTAGCATCTTTGGAGGACCATTGAAATGGAATCGGACGAAAGTAACTGCGTGCAGTACATAGATGTACACATACCAATCTGAAAAATTGAATGTCAATCATTGAGCAAAATATGCATAAGATCTATATATAAACGGACGTATTTGAGCAACCGTGACATTCAGCATTTGGTATGCTGCAACACAGTGCGCTATCCAAAATTTATCTCGATTGTGCACTAAATCGTCCTAACGGCACACACTTTAGTTACTCACATACCCACTGCCAAATTTCGTGAATATAGAACAAACATAGACTCCTTGGTGCGCCATTTACATAAAATCCGACGAAAATATATATGAGAGTTATATCTAAATCTGAACCGATTCCAAATAAAAATTTCGCATACATAAATTTGGCCCCAATTCAGTACGCTGTGCAAAATGTTTGTGCTAATCGGCCCAAATTTGACTGCTTGGTGCTAAATTTACATAAAATCGGACGAAACTATATATGGGAGCTATATATAAATTTGAACCGATACCAACAAAACTTCGCATACATTAATCTGGACCTAATTCAGTACTCTGTGCAAAGTTTTGTCTCAATCGGGGAAATATTGGCAGAAAGCTGCTCCATTTACATAAAATCGGACGAAACTACATATGGGAGCTATATCTAAATCTGATCCGAAACTACAAATGGGAGCTATATCTAAATCTGATCCGATATTCACGAATCTTAACTTTCATCGGCCTAGACTTAATTCAGTACGCTATGCCAAATTTCGTGTATATCGAAAGCTATGTAGGGACTTTGGTGCACCAATTACATTAAATTGGATGAAACTATATATGGGAGCGATTTCCACGAAACTTCGCACAAACCGTTTTAGATTTGAACATTTCGTCCAAATCGAAAGATATATAGGAACTTTGGTGCCCCATTTACCTTAGATCGGACGAAAATATATATCTACCATATATATATATATCTACCATATATATGTAAATCTAAACCGATTTTCTCGAAACTTAGCACACACCAGTCTAGGTTTAATTCAGTACGCTGCACCGAATTTCGTGCAAATCGAAAGATATTTTGGGACTTTGGCACACCATTTACCTTAAATCGGACGGAAATATATATGGGAGCTGTACGTAAATCTGGACCGATTTTTCCCAATTTCAGTAGGGTTTGTCCTTGGGCCAAATAAATGAGCTGTGCCAAATTTCGTCCAAGTCTAATCATAAATGTGACCTTACTTAGTTTACAATTTAACATGGACAGACGGACGGACGGACGGACATGCATAAATTGATTTAGAAAGTGATTCTATGCATATTCTCAAAAGGAACCATGTGTCTATCTCGTTTTCTTTTGCTGTTACAAACATATGCACAAAGACATAATAGCCTGTACCACAGTGTGATGAAGGGTATAAAAAGACAACCCAATGCAAAATTTCAGCACCTTCCGAATATAGATCGTTTACAACATACGGGCGGATGGTCATGGCTATATCGTCTTAATTTACCCTGATATACTTTATAGAGTCGGAAGAGAGTATTTCTATAATTAATATACCATCCATAATATGATGGAGGGTATAAAAACGTGCCGAAAATTCCCTACAGCCTATTCAGTTGAAAAACGGGCCCAAGATCCCAAAATACTCAATATTATAAGGTGGCTACACCAACACGTGGCCGGAAGCCGTTTCTAAATCTGAACAGATTTAAGTAAATTTTGCACACGCCATGCTATACTTTTATCTGTAGCTGGGATGAACATGACAAAGTGGCACTTCTCAGACAAATTTACTAACTTACAGACTATGAGTCATTAGCTTTTTAAAAATAATGTTAAACTCTTTTAATAAATTATTTTCTCATTCCCACAAATGTATATGATCCCTGATCCCAATTACTTTTAGACCCATTACTAAGGCAGATCAACATAGTGACCATTGTCATACAATATATTTTGCATCTTTTAATAACGATGCATAAAATATTATTGTTTTAATTAAGACCATATACAGTCTAAGACGTTTATTACAATATTCTATATTTATAATTCTTGGCGACTTCATGACTAAGCAGTCCCGCCAAACAAATGTCATTGATATGAAATTCCCTTCAAAGTTGCATTGTCATACGATTAACGCTCTTTTCAATTACAACTCGCCCCAGTCATGCCATCAAACCCTCCGTTTAATGTCATTGCAATGCATTCGCCATGCCGTTAATGTCAATTAAATGCTTCAGCAACTCCTTCACATTGAATGTATTATTTATGACAGTGTAACAATTTTGAGCAATTATTGCTACTTGAGACAGTAGTTCTGTGAGGCAAGAGTTTCGGATCAAATTGTTGAAATGGAAATAATAACCACTTAAATGCGTTATTGTTATTTTATCTGACAGCTTTAATGAAGACTATGTTATAACAAGTGAAAAAGCGTTAAGTTCGGCCGGGCCGAACTTTGGATACCCTCCACCATAAATAAACTGACAGGTACTTGAAATGAAAATATAGGGAAAATACCTAAAAGTGCACCTATATCGAGATTTTTACAAACCGATTATGTAAACCATAATGTAAAATATAAAACAAATTTCAGAAATTTGTAATGGATAATTAAACCCTCAGCTTTATGGCTAATGAGGGTGTATACACTTTGACACGGTTAAAATGGTTGTAGACCCCATGTTTCTTTTGACCAAATTTGTTTCAGAAAATTTTGATTTCATCCAAACTTTGGCCATCTTATTATTTCTTCCAAACTTAGAACAATTTCGGAAATGGGAAATGTCAGTGCACTCCTTCTGGTACCTCCCACACAGGGGCTAGGCCTAAATATGGGTTATAGTTCATATATAGTTCATTATCGAAACTTACGTTCTAGTTTTTTATCTCGGTAATATGATTACAACAGAGTCTTAGAACCAAACCCAAAACGCGGAACAAATTGCATAACTATTTTAATATAAAAAAGGGGGTTATATGGGGACTACCCCAAAAAGGGGGCGAATACTGATAATTTTTTGTAGGGAAATTTGTTACCATATACGACTACAAAATACAAAATTGCAGCAAATTCGGTTGATAAACGCGTTCAAGAACCCCAAAATACCGAAAATTGGGGGTATCCTTATATGGGGGCTATCCGAAAAAATGGATCTACATTCATAATATTTTGTGGGGAGATTTGGTACCTATTAAGAACTCAAAATACTAAATTACAGCTAATTCGGCGGAAAAATACGATCAAAACCCCCAAAATACTGAAAATTAGGAGGTACCGTTATATGGGGACTACCAGAAAAAGTGGACCTATATCCATAATTTTTTGTGGACAAATTTATTACCCAATAGGAACCCAATATAGCAAATTTCAGCGAATTCCGTTGAAAAACGCGGTCAAGAACCCCAAAATACCGAAAATTGAGAGGTACCGTTATATGGGGGTACCAGAAAAAATTGACCTATATTTATAATTTTTAGTAGGTTTATTTGGTACCCAATAAGAACTCAAAATACCAAATTTCAGCGAATTCTGTTGAAAAACACGCTCAAGAACCTCAAAATACCGAAATTTTGGGGTTACCCTTACATGGGGGCTGTCCGAAAAAATGGACCTATATTTATAATTTTTAGTGGGGATATTTGCTACCCAATAAGAACTCAAAGTACCAAATTTCAGCGAATTCGGTTGAAAAACACGCTCAAGAACCTCAAAATACCGAAAATTGGGGGGTATCCTTATATGGGAGCTATGCCTAAACGTGGACCGATATAGCCCATCTTCGAACTTGACCTGCCTGCAGACAAAAGACGACTCTATGCGAAATTTTGGGGCTCTACCTCAATTCGTTTAGACGCTAGAGTGATTACAACAGACAGACAGACAGACAGACGGACAGACGGACATGCATAAATCGTCTTAGAATTTTACGCTGATCAAGAATATATATACTTTATAGGGTCGGAAATGAGTATTTCGATGCGTTACAAACGGAAAAACAAAACTAATATACCCTCCATACTATGGTGGAGGGTATAAAAAAAATTGGTAAGTGTGGGTGTATGATATGTAAGCGTCCGAAGAAACATATGTGTTCTATGTTTTGTTGTTCTTGCACCGATTTTTTTCTATCGCCATGCAAAAAAGCCTGCTTGTTAAAAATGGTCGCAACAACAACAACTGGAATACATTGCCTGTCCTCTAGTAAGTGGATGCGTGAAGGCACGCGGCCGACGAAACGCATGTGTTATGTGCTTTGTTTCCATCGTCATGCAAAAAAGGGCCTGCTTGTTGTGAAACAAATCGTCACAACAACAAACACAGAACACATGCGTTTCTTCGGCCGCGTCCCCTCTCGCACATACTTGCCTATGAGTCAAGTTTTTTGGTTCTTTTTGCTTGTTACATTCTTTTTTTTTAGAATTGTACAGCCTCTCTGAAGACCAGTTCGAAAAAATTCTTCTTCAGTGTGTGTCAACACCAACAGTTCAAATTGAGTTGCAGATTGGAGGTAAGAATACTGCATTTATTATTTTTTTGAATACGATTTATTAAGATATGGTAAATATCTCAAAGGCCATAATTGACGAATGAAAGACAACCCCAACAACATTTTAATATAGATATAAAGGTAAATATATAAATAGACATTTAAATATATATATATATATATATATATATTGTGTCTATTTATATTTGAATTTATATATATATATAAGTTTATAGATACTTATAATCATATTCATATATGTAAATTTATGTTTATAATTAAAATAATATATATATACTAGCTGAACCCGTGGCGCTTCGCTGCCCCTACTAAAGTTATTAACATCGGATAGTTAACGTCGAAAACTATTTGTAGGTATTTCGTAGTGTATCAGTAATAATTTCGTAGCAGCCGGTCTATATATTAGTATAGCTGAACCCGTTGATTCGATTCAATAGATTACAAATATATTTTTAAATAATCTTTAAATAACGGTGGTAATATTAAAAACAAATTTAGCTTGACTGTTATAATCAGTTGTAACAGTACCATACACAAATATATTGTCTCCAATATTTACATATTTTTCATTATTCGTTCCAAGACCACACAATCCTTCATTTACATTACAGCAATTTTTTATGTCTGTATTCTCAACTATTTCCCCATGATATGATTTTGATCCCTTTCTCACTCCGATTATTATCGCTTAGATACCTGACGTATGATCCTTGTTAAATTTGAGTTGTGTATTATTAATTGTTTTATTGCCAAGAAAAATTCACAATAATGTATTATTACATCATAATATTTTTACCGAACCTAGATATAGTTTTATTTTTAAGAAACCAGGATCAAGTCCGAAGATAGGATTTGTGGCATTTGAGTTAGTTATTTCATCTATAGATCCCCAAAGTATATCAGCTATAATGATAAGCCACCACAGATTTCGGACTTTTATAACTTTTATTCCACAATCATCATTTCACTTTTGGATGTCTCCCATTTAAATTCATAGTCTTTTTCTTCAATGGGGGTGGATTTTTTTCAAATCAAAAATCCAAAATTTTATTTTTTTTCACAAATTGACAAAATGTAAAAATTAAAATGTCAAAAAATTTTCTTTTTACACAAATTTTCTTCTAATATGTAGATAATAGGGCGATGAAAAACAGCAGACGTTAGCGGTATTACTGAACTGGTGGTTTTTATCATTACTGATAATAACATAAAAGGACCAAAAAAGATGAGCCGAACATTATCGATTTGGACCAATTTTTTTTAATTCCTGGTCACTTAAGATTTTTATGTAATTATCTGCGTATCATAAACATTTTATGAGCCGATTTATTTAAGATATTCAAATATATGCATAGAAAATTAATATTAGTCCAGAGGTATGATTACTGTTGATGCTATAATTCCTCGTCATAGCGGAGTTTTCGAAGTTTATCTTGCCTATCTTACTTACGTGGGTTGGCTGACTTACTGTGAAAATTTCAGTAAAATCTATTTAGCGGTTTTTGTGTCAACAACCAAAAGAGTTTCCATTTTCTACATTTAGATTAATTAAATGCAGAGAGGAGAACATTTTCCCCTATTGTACCACACCAATTTTTATATGGATGATGCGTATTTGCTACCAAGTTACTCAGACAAATTTTGAAGTGGGAATCTGTAACCCTTCTTAAGATATAAGCTTAGAAAATGAATATTAGTTCTGATGTATAATTACTTTCGATGCGATAACTCCACATCCACGCGAAATTTTGGAAGTTTATATAGCCTATATTATTTCCCTCGGATGGCATGATGTGCGGTAAAAATCTCAGTAAAATCTGTTCAACGGTTTTTGAGTCTAGAAACAAAACAATTTTTATTTCCTACATGTAGATTATTTAAATGTAACGGAGAGTGCATTTCCACCGATCTTATCTCGCTCATATTTTTATGAATAATGCGTATTCACACCTGCGATATAAAGATACATTTTGAAGACGTTATCTGTAACCGTTCTTAAGGTAAACGCATATTACATGTTCAGAAAATTTGAGGTATGTTTACTATTGATGCTATAACTCCACATCCACGCGGAATTTTAAAAGTTTATATAACCTATGTTACTTTCAGGGCATAGCAATAC